>NC_142932.1:5302219-5322219 GCF_046866305.1 Octopus bimaculoides | reverse complement strand
ATATATTTTTTTCTCACAACCCCTTTTTCGTTTTTTCTCCTCATGCCTTTATTTTTTTCCCCCACACCTGTTAAAAAAGTTTTTTTCCAGTTTTTTTCCTTTTTTTTCTTTTATTTCCTTTTTTTCCACGTCCAATTTTCTCATCACGCTTGTTTTTTTCCACCACACCTTTTGTAATTCTCCTTCCCACGTCTAATTTTCTTTTCTCTCTCGTTCCATCATGCCTGACTACAAATCTTTCCAACTCACTCTCCACAACCGCCTAAAACTATACCTCCGCACACTTCCCTCTCTAAACTTTCAACCTACTATACGACTCTCCTTACTCATATTCAAGAAGACTCGTTTCTCTAGTCATATTACGTTTCTCAGTCGCTGCTTACATCACCGCCTCATCCCTAAGGGTTTCCGCCTCCATTTCCACCCCACTCTCCACTCTTCTACCACCATTCTACCCATACTCCGCACCACATCCTACCGCCTTATGCGGGCCACCATTCGCTCCAATCTCTCTAAAATCCACACTATCGACCGCCTTCTTCCTCCAGCCTTTTCCATATTTTTCTCCTCTCTGTCACCCTCCTATGCTCACAATACATTGCGCTTTATCATTCAACTTAATCATCTCTTTCATGCATTTCTTACCGACACTAAGCTCCGCAAACTTCACTCACTCCTCCATTCCTCTACACCCGATGCCACTACCCCAACCCCTCCACAACCCTTCTCCCTCCCTGATGTGCATTCCCCACCCACACGCAACCACCCTGCCTCTCCCACACACACTCCACCCCCTCCCTCCCAGCCCTCCACCATCCCGACTGCCCCTCCTAACCCTACTTCATCCCCTCCTACTTCTATTCCACCCACCCCTTCTCCACTTCAGGCTGTCGTTACCATTCCCCCAGATCTTCCTCTCTCTGAGGCGGAGCGCTCCGTCCTCAATAGGGGTCTGCGCTTCATCCCACTCACTCCATCCTGCAAGGAATTTCAAACCTGTGCTGATGTCCACAGCTTTGTGCGCCGCGTTAGGTTGGGTGCGCTTTTCCATAACACACCACCCGCACCCAACGAGGACTGCTTCACTGACCTGGGCCGACGACCATCCCAGTGGACGCCTGCTCCTGGCCAGTTCCAGGCAGTTGATCTTTTCGCGGGCGCCTGCCAACGCGCTGTGGGCCGGTTTAACTTTTCCAGGCGTCCATCTCGACTCAACATCTCCCCAGCCGAACTCTCGGCCCTTCGATCCCTCCGACGCCGCACGGACATCATCATAAAACCGGCTGATAAGGGTGGAGCCGTGGTAGTATGGCGCGCGGCCCTCTACGAGGCCGAAGCTCTCCGTCAACTTCGAGATACCTCATTCTACCGCCCTCTGCCCTCCGACCCCACGCCCAGCTACCAACAGACTGTGTCCTCCACTATCCATGACCTCATCCTCTCCTCCCGTCTCCCCGCCACCGCCTCCAACCTTATTGTTCGCACCCCACGCACCCCCACCATTTACTTCCTCCCCAAGATCCATAAACCGAACAACCCTGGCCGCCCCATCGTCTCCGCCTGCAACTGCCCCACCGAGCTTATCTCAAAATACCTAGACCGTGTCCTCGCCCCCCTAGTGGCTTCTCTCCCTTCCCACATTCATGACACTAACCACGCGCTTCGTCTATTCAACTCTTTCTCTTTCCCTCCCGGCCCTTCTAAGCTTCTCTTCACTCTAGACATCCAGAGCCTCTATACATTGATCCCCCACGACGAGGGGCTGCGTGCCCTGAAGCTTTTTCTAGACCAACGCCCCAACCCACAACCCGACACCTCCACACTCATTCGTCTGGCCGAACTTGTCCTATCTCTCAACTGCTTCTCGTTCGCGGGAGATATCTACCAGCAGGTCTCGGGAGTGGCCATGGGGATGAGAATGGGCCCCAACTATGCGAACCTCTTCGTTGGTTATGTTGAGGCCCAAATATTCTCCAGTTTCACTGGTCCTACTCCCGAACTATACGGTCGGTATATCGACGACTGTATCGGTGCCACCTCACTCTCCCGCGAACATCTTGACTCGTTCCTCTCTTTCGTTCAGTCTTTCCATCCTGCCCTCCACTTCTCCTGTACTGTCTCTGACACCTCTGTCCCCTTTCTCGACATTTCGGTCAGCATCCTCCACTCCGCCCTTAGCACCTCCATCCACTACAAACACACAGACTCACACTCCTATCTCAACTTCTCCTCCTCCCACCCTAGACACAAAACTTTCCATCTCCTATTCCCAATTCCTCCGTCTACGCAGACTTTGTAGCGACAGCCATGACTTTGAGACTCAGTCTCAACTCATGGCTCACCACTTTAGCCTGTGGACCGTGCATCTGCTCTCTCCCCCCGAACCCGCCCTGCCGTTTCCCGCCTCCCTTTTCCCCTCACCTTCCATCCCACCACCCTACCCCTCCAACGCTCCATTCTCCGAGCTTTTCGGCGCCTCCAGTCCGACCCCTCCACCCCCCACATCTTCCCTAATCGACCCCTCCCCTCCTTCAAATGAGCCCACAACCTGCGGGACCTCTTGGTCCACAGCTTCATCCCCAACCCAACTTCCCAACCTGGCTTGTTCCCCTGCTCCCGCCCACGCTGCCGCACTTGCCCTTACCTCTCCAACACCACCCTCCTCACCAGCACCCATCACCGACCCTATCGCATCACTGACTCCTTCACCTGCACGTCTACCAACATCATGTATTGCCTCTCCTGCTCTCTCTGCCAATCTCTGTACATCGGACAAACGGGGCGCCTCCTGGCCGACCGATTCGCGGAACACCTCCGAGACATCAACGTCGGCAATGACACCCCGGTGTCACGCCACTTCCGTTCTGCCGGCCACTCCTTGCGGCAACACCTGTCTGTGTTTGGATTGTCCATGCACAGGGGCCATCCGGACTCCCGTTTGCGCCGTGAACAGGAATTAATCTTCTATCTTCGCTCCTTTGCGCCACATGGGCTCAACTCCCCTCCACTATTCATCTAACCTCCTCCTCCTGTCTCTCTCCCCCACCTTCCCTCCTACCACCCATCTCTCCCCTCCCCCACCTCCTGCTCCGACTCCTACTTCTTTGTACGTCTCTTCACCTCTCTTCACTCCTACTTCTCTTCCTACTTCTCTTCATTCCTACTTCTCTTCATTCCTACTTCTCTTCATTCCTACTTCTCTTCCCACTTCTCTTCACTCCTACTTCTCTTCACTCCTACTTCTCTTCACTCCTACTTCTCTTCACTCCTACTTCTCTTCACTCCTACTTCTCTTCACTCCTACTTCTCTTCACTCCTACTTCTCTTCACTCCAACTTCTCTTCCTACTTCTCTTCCTACTTCTCTTCATTCCTAGCTCTCTTCCCACTTCTCTTCACCCCTACTCTTTCTCTCCTCTCTCTTACTCTCTCTCACTCTCGTCTCTCATACTCCCCCCTCTCTCACTCTTACTCTCTACACTCTTACTCTCCTACTCTCTACACTCTTACTCTCTTACTCTCTCACTCTCTTCCCCTCTCTCTCACTCTCTTTCTCCCCCCATACCCCTCTTCCCTCTCTCTCACTCTCTTTCTCTTCCTCTCTTTCTCTTCCTCTCTTTCTCTTCCTCTCTTTCCCCCCCCATACCCACCTTCCCCCTCTCTCAATCCACCTTCCCTCTCTTATACCCACCCTCTCTCCTCTCTTCCTCTCCCCTCCCATACCCATCTTCCCCCTCTATTACATCCACCTTCCCCTTCTCCCTCCTCGTCAACACCCCCTCATAAGCTCATCCCACCACACCCCAACACACTCCTACTCTACCTTCCCACTCCACCCCATCCAATTCCTTACACCCACCACCCACCCCTACCCACATACCCCACCCTACCCACAGACCCCTACCTCTACCCCACCCTCAGCCTAACCCACACTCCACCCATGCCTTCCCCACCTCCCAACACCCTCACATCACACCACACCAATACCCTCGCATCACACCACGCACACACTACAACTGACCAACTACTTTCTCCCTTCCTCCCTTCCCCATTTTCACACTACATACATCAAGATCACCAGCATTCTACCTCCCACACACAGCCCCTCGTTCCCGATCACCGTTTGTTATCTCCCCCTTTCTTAGCTCTCCTGAAAAAAGAATTTCTAACTTCCGGTCAGTCATTGTTATGATCGGCCATTATTATGATTGACCGTTGACTGAACACTATTCAATTTTTTTTCTCCGTGTTTTTCTCCTTGTCTCCGTATTCTTTCTGTTGAAGAGCGTAGCTCGAAACGTCAAAGACTTTCCGTATTCCCGAGCGTCATACTAATACATCCTTTTGTTATTTACACCACCTGTCCTCGTCTGTTGTTATTATTTGTATATTCTCCTATATGTATAGATATGTATATGTATTTATATGTATATGTATTTATATGTATATGTATTTATATGTATATATATTTATATGTATATATATGTATTTATATGTATATTTATATGTATATATATATGTATTTATATGTATTTATATGTATATATATGTATATGTATTTATATGTATATATATGTATATGTATTTATATGTATATATATGTATATGTATTTATATGTATATATATGTATATGTATTTATATGTATATATATGTATATGTATTTATATGTATATATATGTATATGTATGTATTTATATGTATATATATGTATATGTATTTATATATATATGTATGCATATATATTTATATGTATGCATATATATTTATATGTATGTATATATATTTATATGTATGTATATATATTTATATATATGTACATATATGTATATGTATTTATATATATGTACATATATGTATATGTATTTATATATATGTACATATATGTATATGTATTTATATATATGTATATATATGTATATGTATTTATATATATGTATATGTATTTATATGTATTTATATATATGTATATATATGTATATGTATTTATATATATGTATATATATGTATATGTATTTATATATATGTATATATATGTATATGTATTTATATATATGTATATGTATTTATATATATTTATATATATGTATATGTATTTATATATATGTACATATATGTATATGTATTTATATATATGTATATGTATTTATATATATGTATATATATGTATATGTATGTATATATATGTATATGTATGTATATGTATGTATATATATGTATATGTATGTATATATATGTATATATATGTATATGTATGTATATATATGTATATGTATGTATATATATGTATATATATGTATATGTATGTATATATATGTATATGTATGTATATATATGTATATGTATTTATATATATTTATATATATGTATATGTATTTATATATATTTATATATATGTATATGTATTTATATATATTTATATTTATGTATATGTATTTATATATATTTATGTATATGTATTTATATATATTTATGTATATGTATTTATATATATTTATGTATATGTATTTATATATATTTATATTTATGTATATGTATTTATATATATTTATGTACATGTATTTATATATATTTATGTATATGTATTTATATATATTTATGTATATGTATTTATATATATTTATGTATATGTATTTATATATATTTATGTATATGTATTTATATATATTTATATATATGTATATGTATGTATATATATTTATATATATTTGAAGGTTTGGAGGTGATGTACAGAAATTATATAGAAAAAATTTTTAATTAAGGTACTCAGAAACCTGGATGTTTGTACATTTACAGATTTTTATTAATGTCACATATTAAATGAAGCACTTTTCACCTAGTCAAAACAATTTGAAAAACCTACACGACTAGGTGAAAAGCGCTTCATTTAATATGTGACATTAATAAAAATCTGTAAATGTACAAACATCCAGGTTTCTGAGTACCTTAATTAAAATTTTTTTCTATATTTATATATATGTATATGTATATATATATATGTATATATATATATATATATGTATATATATATATATATATATATATATATATATATATTTATGTACATGTATCCGTTGTATAGTTTTGTTAACAAATAACCAGCTACTCACCAACCCCCTGTCCTGACACGTGGTCGTAGGAATAAACTTGAATTGATGTTGCTAACATGATTTGCATTGAACAGTAACAACCCATCATCTAGAAACCTTCTTGGACTTATCTCATTTGGTCTCTAGAATCTTGAGGAGATACGTTCATTTGATAAGTTGCATGGAGCCAAGTCAGAACTGTTACTAAATTTTGTGTGTGTTTGTGCATAGTGAGAGAGATAAATCCATTTATTTATCATATAAAGTGGGCTTAAAACAAAAGATATATGAAATTTTGAAAGAAATATCTTCTGACATTGTTCTGTATGTATTTTCTTTTCTTTCTTTCCAGATTGCCTTTCAAAAAGGATTTTTGCCTGAAGTCTATGACATCAATCTCATTCTATTTCCTGTCATGATATGGCAAATTCAGGCCAAGATTGTAGCAGGATGTTTGCTAGTTATTTTACCATGATGATACGATATCTTCCTGATTGACAGACAGTCTTCCACACCATGGTGTAAATGTAGGATATTTGAGTGGAAAACGGCAAACTTCTGCCTCCCACCATTTTCTTTCTTTCTGCCTTCTTGTAAAAACAGTATGCAATAGCTGATAATTACTGAGTCATTCTCCCCATTCTATTTATTACTTTGTTAGATTTGGAATAAAAACCTTAAGTTCTATACAGGTAGCTTTCAAGCATTGCCTTAAACAAGGCTTCTTTTCCTTAGAAAATTAAATTTTAATCAAAAGGCTACCTATCTCTACTTCATCCTATCCATCTCTGTATTTCTCTTTCTTCCAAAATGGGTAAATCGTCATTTGAGTGCAATTTTTGTGACAAAGAATTCACCAATAGATCTAGATTAGATTCTCACCAGAGAATTCACACAGGAGAACGACCACATATTTGTAATCAGTGTAATCGGCCATTTCGCACAGCCTCTGATTTGAAAGTACATTTCCGCACTCATACTGGAGAGAAGCCTTATAAATGTAACTTCTGTGATCAAGCATTTGCAGTTTCACGTAATCTCACTGCACACATACGTATTCATACAGGTGAGAGACCTTTTATCTGTTCCTTATGTCACAAGGCTTTCACACAGAAATCTGCACTCAATGTTCACTCCAGGATTCATACTGGTGATAAACCTTTCCAGTGCATCTTTTGTGCCAAACAGTTTGCATACTCTAACAGCTTGAAGGTGCACTTACGTGATCATACACGTGTTGAGAATGGCAACGACATTGACACCAATAACAGCAGCAACAACAGTAGTGATATTCATTCTGTAAGTAATAACACTAACAATATTATTAGTAACACAAATCTTTCTGGTAGAGGCAGACGTAAAAAAAATAATCGTCGTAAAGCAGGTAGAGCCCCTAAAAACCAGGAGACCATCAAGCAATCAACTGTATTGGGATTCTCTGATTATACTCAACCAGAGGAAGAAGCTCTCTATACTTGTTCTATTTGTTCCCAAGGCTTTGACCAAATTGAGCTTCTAGCCGAGCATTGGAAGTCTCACAATGAAGACACTGATTCTGAGAAGAGTGATGACGACAATCCTTCAAGAACTGTTCAGAAAGATGTTAATGGTGTTGGTAAAGTACCATCTAAGGCCGAAGATGATTTAAAAGAGGAAAAGAACCAAGAAAACTTGGTTGCACCTAGATTCAACAAAGCTGTTGATGACAATGATATTTATCAAAAGATCGACAAAGATAACTCTTCACATGCAGAGTTTACAGAGCCCTCTTCCATTTACTGTAACTTAAGAGAAAGCATTGCAAAATCACTTGGTGCAATTCAGATTAGCAATGGGCAACGTCAGACTAGATCTAGAAGTAAAGAACAGTCTGATGATGCTTCAATTTCAGCAGTAGCACCTTCTAAACATTCTCAGTCATCAAAAAGTTGTCACTCTTCCAAATCACCTTCTGTTAGTGCATCCAATACTACGTTTGGGGGTAGATCCAAACGGCTGCTTTCAAAAAATCCAGTTGGCAGTCAGGCTAGTCAGGCAACTAAAAATATCAGTCCAACTGCTTCAGTTGCTAATAACTCATCTAATGTAAGCCTTTATGGGAACGAATCTTTCAATTCTGTAAAAACTGAAGAAAATATGAACTGTGTTTCTGAGAACGAGCACTTTGTTGATAAAGGAAATACATCCCGAGACAATAAATGGGAAAGTTACCAGACCACTACTCTGATAGATGAAGGAGAAAACCAAAGTGCTGTTATTACAGAATCATTGGTCAGTAGCATCTCAGTGAAAAATGAGCCATCTTTTCTGCCTTCTAGTGATACCTTTTCCAAGGAAATTTCTCAAACATCAGACAATGCAATGTCTGAGACAAATCTTGGCAAAGAGATCACAAAATCATCATCATGCCTTGTTGAAAATAAATTAGATATTGCTTCTCTTTTTGACCAAGATATTTACACATCTGCTCTCAATGATGCTCTGAAGTGTCTTCCATCGACAGCTTCATTATCCAATTCCTTCCTGAACAATGACAACAACAATCACAGCAATAACAATAGTAGTGATGAAAATAAAGACCCTCTTAACTCTTCAGGAGACATAACTGACTCTTTTATAAAGAAAGAAACAGAAGGTACTGTTTTCTTAAATCTACCCCAATCCTCTCAACAGGATTTGGTGGCTTCTTCCTCCATGCCATCTATAATGTCAATGATGGATCAGTCCCAAATTGATATGTTGTCCAACTCCACTGCTGCTGATACATCATCAAATATTGCTGAAAAATTTAAAACATACAAGTGTACACTATGTGGCATGATACTATGTGAGGCTGAACTTTTCGTTGAACATTTAGGGAAACATTCCCGAAATGCTAATCCATTCATATGCACAGAGTGTGGAAGACAATGCACTCGTCAGTATGATTTGAAAGTGCACACTAGAACACATACAGGCGAGAGACCATACAAATGTAGATTTTGTAAGCGTGGGTTTGCTATTTCTCGCAATCTTGTGGCACATCTGCGTATTCACACTGGGGAGCGACCTTATCAGTGCAATACCTGCAATAAGTCATTCACTCAACAAAGTGCACTACGGACACACAGCCGCATTCACACTGGTGAAAAGCCATATGTTTGTAAAAGCTGTGGCAAAACATTTTCTTATTCGTATGTCCTAAACTCACATGTACGTGATAACAAACTTTATCGCTGCAACTATTGCCAGGGAATGTATATTGGGTCTTGTGCCATTAACCTGCACATGAAGTCGCATGATGAAGACAAACAGCTAGCAGAAAGTGCTGCTGGTATCAAGGAACTTTCTTTCAGTACAGATAATACCGAGATTCTGAATGAAAATGTAGTTAATGAAATGGACAGAAAGCTGTTAAGCTCTACTGGAACACCACACCTAAAGAATTCCAAGTCAAAAAAAAAAAGGAAAGGAAAATTAAAATTGATTTCTCAGACTATTGATGTTACTGAATCTATAGACTGCCAGATTACCAACATAGACAATCCAGATCTTTGGCCAAATACAGATATGCTTGTTAAAATGGAAAATAATACTGAAGAATTCATAAGAAATGGTGAAAATTTTGGGAATGTAGATCAATCTATATTTGGAAAATCAGGTCTACCAGACCAATTGGGTTGTGATTCTCAGATTTCAAAAAATGGAGATGATCTGCAGGCACTTTATGTGGGGAATTTAGAAATGCAAAACTACAGTCAGAACTCTGAAAATGTTGCCCCAAAGAGTTCCTCTCAAGAGGGTTTTGGCGGAAAATTAAGTTCCTATTTTAAATATGCTAAACACTTGTCTTTGCAACATGAAGCCAAAATATCAAGAAAAATAAAAGCTAGACAAAAAGCTCATATCTGCTGGTATTGTCACCGAGACTTTGGAAAATTCAAGGACCTGTGTAAACATGTGGGGAAACACTGGAAAAGCCGTCTTTACAGCTGTTCTCATTGCAAGAGGAAGTTTACTCGTCAAACTGCTTGCAAAATGCATAAAATGATACATGGTAAGAAATATTTCAAATGTCAATATTGTAGTAAAAGTTTTGCATTCTCATGCAGCTTGATGTCTCATTTGAAAGTAGTCCACACACACCGGTGCCATGTAAAAAGCCATAATTGTCAGCATTGTTTTCAGTCATTCAGTCGTTATTACCTCCTTTCAGCACACATAAAAAAGCAACACTTAGGAAAATCATCTGAGAAACTAGGTGATACATTTATAAAATCTAACAAATCATTAATCCCACAGCAGCCTTATGAAAACAATACTGGTATTCTAGGTATCGATGAGCCTCATTTACCATCTGAGGTGAGTCCAACTTCTTCTGTGCAAAATAATGCATCTTGCCATCAATTGAATAATGATCAGATTGTTATTTATCTTGAAGAAGAAGGTGATCCCAAAATGGAAGATCTTGAAAACGAGATCGATGATAATATGTTATCTTCCAATTCTGGTGAAGGATCTGCCATTGATATCAGTGCAACATCTCTAGATGACCCTGATGCTGATGATGAAGAGGAAAATCTGTCTTGTAGCTTTTGTGAGCGTACTTTCAGCCAACGCCATCAGCTTTTGGTACATCTTCGAATTCATACTGGTGAAAAGCCATATAAATGTACTTGGTGTCATAAAGCATTTCGTGTGTCGAATGATCTTAATGTACATACGCGTATTCACACAGGCCAACGTCCTTATAGGTGTAAAGTGTGTGATAAAACATTTACAGTCTTACGTAACTTGTCAACCCACATGAGGGTACATACAGGTGAAAAACCTTATCAGTGCAATATATGTACTAGACGTTTCTCTCAGAAATCAGCTCTTACGGTCCATATGCGTATCCATACTGGATCAAAACCTTTCAGATGTGGTATGTGTCCACAAAGTTTTGCTCATTCATCAAGTTTACGGCAACATAAGCAGCGTCATGTCACTGACCAGCTTGAGGAGGAGGTTTTCCGATGCACTGTTTGTGACAAGACTTTCCCTTGCTTCGATACTCTTAGCAGTCACGTTGAAGAACACCTTAAAGAAAATTTAGAATCAAATAGCAAAAATAAACCTGGGTTGAGCAAAACTGCAATATCATCATCAGGAGTAAAGATTAATGAAGAGTCTGTTTTGCAAGAAGGGACTTACACATCATCTCTAAAAGAAACCAACTATGCAATTAAAGGTACTGCTAAAAAACGAGGCAAAAGAAAAACAAAAAACCGCAACCATTCTAATTTATCTGATGGTTTCGATCAACAACAGCTTAATCAAGTGAACCAAGTCATCAACAAAATGAAGCTTGAGGAAGAAGCCATGCTTTGCATCAAAGATGAATCCAATTCCTCAAGTATGATTGATTCTCTTAAATTCAAAGCCTTGAACGATGATCCTGCAGATCCATCACCATCGTCATCAGTTGCAACATTGGAAAAATCTTTTCGCACTTTGAATAACCAAAAGAAGAAAGAGAAAATTCCTTGTGTCGGTACTTCTCAAAACATGGCCTATAAATCTGATCCTGGAGATTTCTCTAGCCAGCAACAGCATTTATTAGAATCTGAAAATTTGAACAAGGTTGACTTTGATGATGTTGTTGGCTTTGCTGAAAAGAGTGATGATAATGTTTCGGACACTGCCTCACAAATTTACTCTTGTAACGACTGTGAGAAAACATTTAATCAGAAATGCCTTTTATTAGCACATAGCAGGATCCATACAGGAGAACGTCCTTATAATTGCCATGTCTGCAGCAAGACATTTCGCATTCCTAATGATTTGAAAGTCCATTTGCGGAGTCATACAGGAGAAAGGCCTTACAAATGTCAAATCTGCAATCGTGGTTTTTCGATTTCTCGAAATTTAACCGCTCATTTGAGGGTTCACACTGGAGAAAGACCATTTAAGTGTGAATTCTGCAGCAAATGTTTCACTCAGAAATCAGCTCTAACAGTTCATATAAGAACCCATACAGGTGTTAAGCCATTCAAATGTGAAGTCTGTGGTCAATCTTTTGCCTATTCTTACAGTCTCAATGTTCACAGGAAACAACAACATAATTTAAATAGCAATAGCAAACCGTCCAGTGGCCGGCTTTACAAGTGCAATGATTGTGACCAAACATTTACACATGGCTATCTTCTTGGAATCCATCGAAGAACTCACAAGCAGCGCAGTAAAGCCAAGCAACAAAACTCAATTAATCAAGTTCCTCATGCCAAGATGCAAAGTTCTGAGGATCAGCACTTAAATTCACGTTTGAAATCGGATCCTTTCTTGTCTCTTTCACTTGTTAATAACAATCTCAATGAACTCGAAATTGATCAGATTACTCTCAGTCAGAAAGATTCTCTGAACCTTCATGAAAAATCACTTGAAGAGTTAGACCAGAATAATATGTTCATTAAAAGCAATACTAGTGATTTTCAAGCTCATAATGCAGACTTAGGAGATTTTGAAAAACCTCACCAGTCATTACGTACCAAATTTGGAATCTCAGAGAAGCTCAACAGAAAAACCAAAAGGCAAAGACGCTCAAAGTATTCATTACAATCTGCAGAAAATGATGGAAACAAAAATGGTGAAAATGAGTGTGTTGAACTATCCAATACTGAAATAGATCTTGATGAAATAGAAGCAACAGCTGCACGGCTAGAGAGTCTGTTATCAGATGAACCACTCTCCATTGATGAGGCTGCTTGCAAAGTGTGTGGTAAAACATTTAGCCAAAGAGCTCATTTAGCTGCTCATTATCGCATCCATACTGGTGAGAGACCTTACAAGTGTCGCTTGTGTTTTAAGGCTTTCCGTGTATGTAGTGACCTTACAGTGCATCTGCGTACTCACACAGGTGAGAGACCTTATAAATGCCAATACTGCCCAAAAGCCTTTTCAATTTCTCGGAATCTTACTGCACATTTACGTACGCATACTGGTGAGAGACCATTTGCATGTGGACAATGCAGCAAACGATTCACTCAGAAGTCTGCTTTAACAGTTCATATGCGTACACATACAGGTGTACGACCATATGTATGTCAAGTATGTAAAATAACCTTTACATATTCACATAGTCTGAAAATGCATATCAAGCATCATCACTCCAGAGCAAGTATGTCTGATGCACCTGAGGCTTCGCCGGCATTCCAATTTGATGGCACTACTGACTATCTATTTCCAAATGCTCCTATATCTGATGGCAGTTTAATACTTGAATCTCCTGAAAAGAAATCCAATTCCAGCTTAACAGATAATCTGAATAGATTTGGGGATGACACAGTGGCAGAAAGTGCAATGGACGCTAAATGCAGCATAAGTCAAAATATTTTTAAAGATGCAATTGACAGTGAATATAATGATAGTAACATATTCTTAGATGATATGTTCTCTTCAGCTAACAGTTCTGCTAATTTCCTGACCAATAGCCAGCAGCAACAAAATTCTGCTACTTCATCTTTTAGTGAACAAACTTCTGATAATGGCAACTTTGACAACTTAACTGAGATGAATAGCAAGTGCCAAATTTGTGACAAAACATTTAACCAAAAGTCTCGTCTTGTTGCACATTTGCGTACACACAGTGAAGAGAGGCCATATCAATGTAACCTGTGCCCCAAGACATTTCGTGTAGCCAGCAACTTGTCTATACACAAGCGTGTCCACACTGGTGAAAGACCATATAAATGTGACATTTGTAGCAAATCATTCACAATCTCTCGTAATCTTTTCACTCACATGCGTACCCATACTGGCGAAAGACCATTTTCATGTGAACGCTGCAGTAAAAGGTTCACACAGAAGTCAGCCTTGACTGTCCACATGCGAACTCATACTGGGGATACCCCATATGAGTGTGATGCTTGTGGGGAAAAGTTTACATACTCCAGCAGTTTTATGCTCCACAAAAAGCACAATAAAGCTATTAATTGCACCTATTGTGGAGAAGTCCTTTTGGGCAAGTGTGCCTTCCGCTCTCATCTGCAAAAACACATTACTGCTTAAGCATTCTCAGATCAAGAGTGAAAATAAACCAGCTTACCGCCTTTGAACATGGAATCTCACTTTTTTTTTTTAAATGTGTGTGTGTATGCATGTGTGTTTTGTATGCGTGTTTCTCTTTAAAAGGTTGTCTAATCTTATTCAGTTAAAGGAATCAAAGAAAAAGGAAGAAAAATAGTATATAAAAAAAAAGAAAAAAAACAAAAAAAAACAAACAAAATATGATTGAGAAGCTTTGTTGGTATTACAAAAATAGAGGAAAATATTTGAAATTATTTAAAAAGTGTTTTACATGTTTCCATCCCATTCCATATAAATAATACATGTTGTGTTCTTCATTGTTTTTTGGGGTTTTTTTCCATTCTCTGTGTTTCAGGGAGCTATTTATAAAACCTTAGATGAAAATCAGGAACATTTCTTTAACCCTTTGTTAGATTACTTAGATACCTTGTAATCATACATAGACTTAATATTAACCTGAAAATCACTCATGGTTACCTTATTATTTTGAATTGCAAGTATGCATTCAAAACCTTCATTGTTAGATTCTTGTTTGTGTTTTTTTTTGTTTTTTATGGTGGTGTTGGACAATATTTTTATTTTTCATCATGTATTTTTAAAACAGACAAAACATTTTTCACATCTTCACTTATTTTTGGCTTGTTTGTTTCCTCAGGCATCACTTATTATTCATCAATTTTTTTTCTTTCAGTTTCTTTACTCAATGTCCATCTCACCTTTAACTACTTCACCTCATAATTTAATTGGTTCATTCTCTCAATAATATTCATTAGATAATAGGAAAAAAAAAACCTTTAATAACCTTAGAATTAATTCATAACAAATGAAAACAAAAAGAGGGAAAGTGTGTTCTTTCTTTTCTTCATGTTTTTGTCCATGCAAAGAATTGCATTAATTTAAAGCACCATTTATTACACATTTTGTAGAATGTGCATGTGTGTGTATGTAAGCATATGTATGTATATAAACACGTATGTATGCATATGTGTGTGTGTATGTATATATATATATATATATATATATATATGAACAAACAAATAACTATAATTTCAAAAATGATAGCCCTTGTGTATATTTTCTGCTCTTCCCATGGTTGTTCATACGTTTTTCCTAACTTATATACAATTTTTCAAACTGATCAAAACACTATTTTTACACACAACACAACTACAGTTTATTGACATTAATTAACTTGTTTCTTTTTTTTTTTTTCAGATATTTTATCTTAATTTTTACATACAAGTGCACCTTTAAAAAAAAAAAAAAAAAAAATAATATATTTAATTAAAAAAAATTTTTTTTATATTATCAACAAAGTTTGAATAATTATAAAAATCCCTCTCCTCTCAAAAATAAATTAAAACATTTTCGGTTGGGCAATAAAATTTTCAAAAAGAATGACATATATATATATATATATATATATATATATATATATATATATATATATATATATATCTAAAGTAAAATCTTATTTATATTTTAGTCTGTTAAATCTTTTTGCATGGTGCTATCCTTGCAATACTACTTTTTTTTTGCTAAAATATAAACAAAAAAGTTTTGTGAGATACATATTAAAATAATAATTTAAACAAAAAAGAACAAAAAAAATAGTGATGCCAAATCCTTTAAAAAAGCAGTCATCATCCAAGGTTACCAAGGAGATAGAACATTCATTAGTAACATAAGCAACCATAATAATTGTTCCTAACTGAGGTACAGAGCCAGCAATTTTGACAGGAGGGTGTTTATTTTATTGATTCTGAAAAGATGAAATAAAGTACCAGTCAAATCCTGGAGTTGATGGCATCAACTAATCTCTTTCACTCGAAATTGCTGGCCTTGTGCTTAAATTAGAAACAACAATAACAACAACAACAACAATTTGAATGAATGAATGAATGTTTAGGATATTTCATTCACTATGTTACTGACAATATATTTTGCAACACTTCAAAAAAAAAAAAGACATTTCATTATTTATTTATTTGTTTATATATTTATTTAACATTTTATTTACACTTGTTATCTGCTAAATGAAATTTTTTTTTTCTTTCTTGTCTTAAAAATTCCAGTTTCCAGAATGACTTATGAAACAATTATTAACATTTCTTGATCCAGCATTTATTTATACAACTATAAACTAAGAATGATAAATCCACACACACACACACACACATAGATGTGCAACCTTTTTTGAGACCTGTATATAGATAAAACAAAAGACATAAATAAACTAACAAGTCCTTTTCCTTTTTTCTCTCACAATTTAATCTTTTAATTTTGTCCTTTTTTTTTTACCTTTGTTAATTGAATATTTATTTGCATATTTTCTTTCTTTCTGTTTCTTATTCTTTGTGAATACTGAACATCATATATGGGAAGAAGAAATATCTACTAGTCTATATTTTTAGGTGTCTTTTAAAAAAAGCAACAAATTAATCAAATAAAATGTAAGAGAAAAAAGCCACGTTGTAATTTCAATATACTTTTATATTAGTCATAATGTCTCTCTATATGGTGTTTATTACAAATTATGTATTGTTTTGCATATATGCATTCATCTCCAAATAATATTAGATCCAATATAACAACAAACAGCCTTTCCTCATCCATCTCTATCACATTTTAGCTGGTACATCTCTAACATTATTAATAATAATGATTTCAAATTTTGGCACAAGACCAGCAATTTGGGGGGAGGGGTACCTCAATTACATTGATCCCAGTGTTTAACTGCTACTTATTTTACCCCCCCCCCCCCCTCCTCAAAGGATGAAAGGCAAAGTCAGCCTGGGTGGCATTTGAACTCAGAACGTAAAGATAGACAAAATGCCACTAAGCATTTTGTCCAGCATGCCAATGATTCTGCCAGCTCGCTGCATTAATAATCATCATAATAATAGAAATGGTGGTAATTTTCCATGCTAGCATGGAAAACTAACACAAGAATGAACAAATAAAGTATAATGATTTCTGATTATGGAACTTACATTACTCTTAATACCTGACTGGTAATTCATTTTATTGACTCTGAAAGGATAAAAGACAGTTGATCTCAGCAGGATTTGAACTCAGAATGTTGTGTATCACAACTAAATACAGCAATGCATTTTGTCCTACATTCTAATGGTTCTTCTAATACCCTGCCCCCTTAGTAGTGGTGGTGGTGAATGCACATTTATTTAAATTTCAAAGCAAAATTCTTGTTTCTGTTAGACTAGCTAATTGAATAGAATATTACACATGCTTAAAGGCACATTGATTTACACATTTCTCAGTTAGCTAACAGATTTTAAACTGATAGTGGGGCAACTGAGAAGAAGGAAAATAGGTATAAACATAAAATTCATTCCTGCAGTTTTGGCTTCCAGCTGATCCTGTATAGAATTGAATATTGATATAACTTCCATTCAAGTATGTAATTGTGGCTTTGATAATCCTAGTTGTGCCCATTAGCATAAGGGTACAGTTAATTCTTAAGGAATTCATCTTCCTTTGACACATTAAAAAAAAATTCCACTGGTATATATAAGAATGTGAACATCCTTACATATGGTATATATAATGATGTGAACATCCTTATATATATATATATCATTATTAATCAAAGGGCAGCAAAAGAAATTTTAGAAATTTAATTTACCACCAGTGGTCCAGCGAGAATAAAAAATTAGTCAATAGACTACATATATATTATTCATTTAAAATATAGAGATGCCTATAATAGGACATCTACCCGGCACTCTGCTGACGAAAGCTCCCGAGTTAGATATACTTTTATCTTGCTAAATAGCTTGAAACCATGGTACAGAGTATAGACTGGTAAAAATGTTTATTTTTCATTCTCTTTCGAAATTATCCCTATTTTTGTGGTATAGAGTTTTTTGCTGCTCTTTCTAGCGGGTAGATGTCCTATTATAGGCATCTCTATATTTTAAATGAATAATATATATATATATATATATATATATATATATAGATATATATATAGGTTTGTAGTCAAGCTGTTTTCTTCTCAATTACATGGTGTCAGGTTCATTGCCATTTCATGGCAATTTGGGATGTGTTTTCTATCATTATGGCCTGAGGCTGACTAATCTGAGTGAATCTTGTTGAAGGAGACTAAACAATAGTCGTCTCTTGAATAGGTTTCAAGACACAATGAAAATTTTAGTAAAACTAAGTAAGCTAATGAGTGGAAATCAAACTGATGAGTGTGTTGAATTAATAAGGCACTAAAAGAGAATGATACATAACTCTCTGCAACTCTGCAAAATTTTTCAGCTTCAAAGCTGTGGTCATGCTGGTGTACCACCGTTGACCGAGCAACACCATTATTTGAAACCTCCTCTGATATGTGGCATTTGGTCAATGAGGGAGTTTGATGCTACTGCCCTCCTCTGTGTTTCCTGCTGTGAGGTAGGCTCATCTGGAACCCTTAACAGGAAGAGATCCAGTTTTGCTTTAAAGAAACTTTCATCCACACCATGCAGGTCTCTCAGGCATTTTAGAAAGATACTGAAGAGTTGTAGGCCACTGAAGCCCAAACTGTTGCAGTATCTTGTCCTGTATTTTGATGGCGATGCTGGGATATTTGGAACAATGCAGTGGCACCCTGTTCTGCAGTTTGAGTAACTTTCAGTACCCAAGTTTGGTACAAGGCCTTCCAGGATTTTCCAGATATATATCAGTGTATATCTTTCCTGCTTTCATTTTACAGAAAAGAGTTCTAATTCTTTTGGTATTTCCCAGTAGCTGATATGTTGCATTGAGATGGTTTTTTTAGTAGAGCTTTGTTGGATTGCTTCAATTTCCGCCATGAATTTTATGTTGTGTGGTGATCATAGTTGGGAGCAGTAGTGCTGAGGACGTATGACCTCCAAAGATCTGTATATATACATATGTATACGTTTGTGTGTGTGTGTGTATATGTATGTATGTATATATGTATGTATATGTATGTATGTGTATGTATGTATGTATTTGTATGTTTATCATCATCATCATCATCATCATCGTTTAACGTCAGCTTTCCATGCTAGCATGGGTTGGACGATTTGACTGAGGACTGGTGAAACCGGATGGCAACACCAGGCTCCAGTCTGATTTGGCAGAGTTTCTACAGCTGGATGCCCTTCCTAACATGTATGTATGTATATATATGTATACATACATACGTACGGTGGTGCATCAGCATGGCCGCAGCTCTGAGCTGAAACTTTAAAAAAAAAAAAAAAAATGTATATATATGTATGTATATATCTGTATGTATGTGTATATATGTATATGTATGTATGTATATATGTATGTGTGTATGTATATGTATGTATATGTATGTCTATATATGTATGTATGTATATATGTGTATGTATGTATGTGTGTGTGTGTATATATATATATATATATATGTGTATGTATGTATGTATATATATGTATGTGTATGTATGTATACGTATGTGTATGTATATATATGTATGTGTATGTATGTATGTATACATATGTATTCTATATGTGTATGTTATCGTTATTTAACATCTGCTTTCCATGCTGGCATGGGTTGGATGATATGACTGACGGTTGGCAAGTCAGAAGGCTGCACCAGGCTCCAGTCAGATCTGGCAATGTTTCTACAGCTGGATACCCTTCCTAACGCCAACCACTGGGTACATCTTAAGAAGTTTCTACTGACACCTTTTCTACAAATTGAGCAAGGCCATCTACCTGTAGAGATTTGTGGTTTGTCTGCGTTCCTGCTTATTAACAATTTGGTTTTAGCTAGATTGACTCTAAGGCCCTTCGATTCTAGACTATATGTATATGTATGTATATGGATATATATATACATATGTGTGTGTGTATATATA
>NC_142932.1:5264717-5287217 GCF_046866305.1 Octopus bimaculoides | reverse complement strand
ATAATAATAATGTATTAGTTTAATATTTCAACTTACCAACAGCACTTGTCCAACACATTGCAATTATAATGAAATATAAAATATAAGACTTATCCAGTTCTGTTTTGTTTCATTGTTTTCTTTTTACTTCATTTTTCTCTATATATCCTTGAAATTATTAACAAATTCATTAGTTTCTTATAACTATATATTATATTACATATTTATTTAATTTATCTCAACAAGGAAAATTAAATGTTATATATATATAAAAAAATCTACAACTGTATAAAATAAACATATTTCTCTGAAAGAAGATGGTTGTGTACATGCCTATTTATCTAACAGACATTTAATACAAATATTTATTTGTGGGCTGGGAGGACACACATACAAACTCACACATACAAACATGATAAGCAAAAAACAAAGACAAAGAAAATATGACTTTAAGCAAACTATTACCCAAAGACTGAAATTGTTCCACAACAGCCTAATAGTTTTAAGGTCAGCACTTCACATAAATGCAAAAGCATTATATTATATATAATATTCATATATAATATTGGCTTGATCTCACTGCTGTGTGGAACTATTCTCCATTGAACAAACAATATAAAGAGTATTTTTTTTCTTTTTTTCTGTATATTTTTGTTTGTTTCTGTTTTATGATTTAATTTATAAATGTTCAATCCATCAGTTCACTCATCACACTTTCTCAGGCTTAAAAAAAAAAGGTGGACCTGTGTTCATTCCATGCCTAATGGCTAAAAAAGAGAAAAGAATATGAATTGAAAAAAAAAGTTAATAATTTGGTCAATAAGCCTTCTTCCACTTTTCTATTTTTTTTTTTTTGTTAAGGTGCCATACACACACACACAAAAAAACTACAAAAAATACACACATCCAAGAGACTGCACCATTCATTCCTTAATTGGTTTTAGTATAAAGAAATCAATTAAGTAATCAAAGACAGTACTGTTTAGTTTTCCTTTGTTTTTATTTATCTTTTTTATTTTTTCTTGAACTCTGAAAGTATTAATGGAAGTAGCCAAAACAATTTAAGATTTTATTTGCTGTCCATTAATATATTTTCAAAACATTGTTCATGTGGTTCATTGGATGTTTGTTCTGACAACCTCATATTTATATATACAACAAGTTAAAGTGGACTTTGTTATGTTTCGTGTGGAGTTTAAATAAATTATAATTTTTATGACTAAAAAAGAAAATTGTTTTGTCTTTTAAGTTAGTGTTTTTTGTTTTTTTTTTAAACTATATTTTTACTGCCATTTTCTTCTTATGCTTGCCTTTTACTATTTTTCTTGCTTCAGTCCATAGACAGTGACCATGTTGGAAGAGTATTGGCAGCAGTGTGCATTATTACCTCTCCTTTTCATAATTTTTATCAACTGTATTCACATGCATAACTGTTTTGAAAGTGGTATCGCAAACCATAAGTGTAGGATTGGTTGGCTGATATTTGCAGACAGCTTGGTGCTGGCTCAGGTGAGCTCCAGTATGCACTGAATGAGTCTGCTGCTGAGTGCTGCAAAGCAGAGTTGAGGGTCTTCCCAGTGCACTCTGCATGCTAGAGGAACATTACTTATACAAATAGAGAAGTCTAAGTATCTCATGGCTATATTCATGAGTACTATGAGGCTGGAGGGTGAACTAGATGCTAGAAATGCAGGTGCTGACACAGTAACGTACCAATTCAAGCTTTTGATCCTCAGAAGAAGAGAGGTTGGTAAAAAAAAAAAAAAAAAAAAAAGAAGCCAATCTCACTATCTTCAATTTGGTTTCCATGCTAATCCACACCTATGGTCATGAATGTTGGGTGATGACCAAAAGTGTATGACTATGAATACAAACAAGCAAAATGGGATTCCTTTGGAGGACCTCTGGGACAATGTTAAACCTATATGTTGGGATCCTGAATTGGGCAGGGGAGGTATGGCCTGTGGTCCCAGCCTTGGATGAACCTTGAAACTAATGTTCAGGTCGTTTGGGCAATGCTGGCGGTATATTCTCCACATTGTACAAATGATGTACCGCTCGGGGCGGCGCTGGAGAGAGTAGAGCTTCAAGGCTTTACGGCGGTCCCAGTAATTGAGGTCAGCCATGCCTTCAATTCGTTTAGTGAGTGCCCTCTGGGGTGATTCAATCCTCGAGATGTTTTGTTTTGTATGGGGAGACCAGAAGGGGCAGCAGTATTCGAGGTGTGGCCGTACAAAGGAGGAGAAAAATGGAATGATGACACCTTGTTCTCTGGACCGGAAGGTTCTTAAGATCCAGGAGCTCATCCTATGAGCTATATTGACCTTATTGTTGATGTGGGCACTCCAATTGAGATTGTTATAAACAATTACACCCAGATCTGATATTATTGGATGCCGTGAACGGTTCCCCTGAAGGAAGAGAGTATGGCTGTTTTAGTATAGAATTTCTTCCAAAATGCATCAGCTCAAATTTTCCTTCATTCAGTTGCATTTTGTTTTTGTCTGGAAAACATAATAGTCAGTTGGTGCAAGTCTGGTGGATGACCGAATACTTCCAAGTTCAGCTCCTGTAACTTGAGTGGCATTCTTTGTGCAGCATGAGGTCGAGCATTGTCTTGCAAGAGAATTGGCCTGTCTCTATTGACTAATCTCAGTTGTTTAATTGAAAGTTCATTCATCATTTCATCTAGTTAGTTGATGTATACATTCTCTGTAATTGACTTATGAAGTCTCATGAAGCTGTAGTGGATGACACCGGTGCTAGACCACCAGACAACATTAGCTTTTTTTGGTGAATATTCTTTTTTGTATTGTGGTTTGGCACTTTGTTTCTATCCAACCATCATACAGAACACTTGCTATTGTTGAAAAGTATCCATTTTTCATCACACGTAATGTGATGCAAAAATGGTTTGCTTTTATGCCGTAACAGCAAAGAACAGCAAGTTTCAAGATGACATGTCATTTGATGCTCATTCAGTTCGTGTGGTACCCACTTGTCCAGCTTCTTTACCTTACCAATTTGTTTCAGATGGTCCAATACAGTTGGAATCGAAGCATCAAACTTTGCTACTAATTCACGCATAGTTTGAGATGTATCCGCTTCCACTACAGTTTCCAGCTCATCATTATCCATCTTGATCTCAGGTCTACCACGGGGCTGATTTTCAAGAGTAAAGTCACCAGACCTGAACTTCTCAAACCATCAACATATTGTGCACTCATTCGTCACATCTTCATCAAATATTTCTTGATGTTTTGAGCTGTCTGGGATGCATTGGTTCCATGACAGAACTCATATTCATAAACAACACAAATTTTTGATCTGTCCACAGGTTCACAAAAATTGATTTACAAGAGAAAACTCACAATGTAATCAGACACCATGAATTGCATTTCGAAAAGTGATGATGTAACTCTTCAATGTTGTAAAACAAAGAATTGTCAGGATAAAATATTAGAGTTAATGACTGTCAAACTTGGTGCATAAAAAAATCAGACATTTCATTCTTAATGACCTGATACTTTGTCAATGTCCTTCTTTCAATCACTGAATGTGAATTATAGTGGTTTGCTATTAGCTAATAACCTCTGCAGTTGTCTTACTAAGAACAGAGCATGGTTGGTCTCTCATCTGGCAGAATCCCAACAACTCATCTTAGCTAATTCTCTTCCTAATTATTTGGAAACTTGACCTGTTAACTTGATGCACTTCTCTTTACCAATCCGTATACTGTCAGATTGTCACACAATCTGTGACATAGCACAGCTCTGATCTTCATGATGTAGGATATTGGCAAAACTTTTACTTGCAGCTTTTCTCTTAACTAGGTTTACCTGATGTATAAATACATGGTACCATTCTTACCACTCACTCTCTTTTTTTCATCCTTTACAAGCCTGTTTCTTGGCTTTTATGGATCCATTTGTTGTACCCAGGTCGGATTTACTGGCAATAAGAAGGTAGGATCCCTTCATATGGAATTGGTCCTACAAAAATGCATAGGACCATTGAAGTGAAAAACAAATTGGATAAAAATTCACAGCGTATGAGTCTCTCTCTCTCTCTCTCTCTCTCTCTCTCTCTCTCTCTTTCTCTCTCTCTCTCTCTCTCTCTCTATATATATATTGGCTGATGACTAGCAGCAACCAAAGAGTTAAAGGATTTGGAACCCACTAATTTTAACAACTATAACAAATTCATAACACTATCTATGATTCTAAGTTGGTGTGTGTGTGTGTGTGTGTGTGTGTGTGTGTGTGCATGTGCACGCGTGTGTGCACACAGAAAGAGAGAGATAGTAAGTATATGTGAATTTTAATGGATCTGCTATGACTAGATTTAAAAATATTCCCCAGAGCTTCCCAAGTTTACAGATTTTATTTTTTTAGTCTACCACAGAAAATAAATACTCACACACACACATCAATGTATGAAAGTGAACATATGGAGGGCTGAAACTAAATGCTGTAATGCATACACTTGATAACAACAGCAACAAGAACAACAACAGTAATCATATTGACAACAAACAAGAACATCAACAACAATAGCAAAGAGAAATTTTCTGGATACAGTCATATCCAGAGATAACAGCAATAGAGCGAGGGAAAAAGAAGGGAAAGAATCAATAGATATGGGTATATATAGAAAGACAGGGAGTTATACAATGCATAATCCCATGGTTCTAGGCATTGTTCTGTAAGTGAAACAAATGATATATTGTTAGTTTTGCTTGTTGCCAAATGTGTAGACGTTTTAATATGATATCAGCATTATTGAATAAACCAGCATATATTAATGGCACAAACATATATATATATATATGAATAAATACACTGTTATGCATTCACACATACACACAGGCATATAATTATATGTATGTATAAGTAAACACTCACACATACACAAAAGAAATAGTCCAGCATAAATATGCATATATGAATAAATAAGAATTGATGAGGAGTTATGTTAGGTCTGTTTGCCTGGCTCTCTGTATTATATGCATAAAGAGACAGATATATGAGCATGTGTATGTATATGCATATGTGTATCTGCATATACGCATATATATTTAATATTTATACATTAATTTTGCATGTGTGCGTGAGTAAGTAAGTATGTGTGTGTGTGTGTGTGTTATAATTTAGTGAATGAAACCAACATTGGCAACTACTGTGACAGGTTTTTTGCCTGAAAATCATGCTATTCTTTTGGTTACTATGGTATTGCATACTTTTTCTGCCATTCATTGGTATTGCTTATATATATATATATATGTGTGTGTGTGTGTGTGTGTGTCTCGTCGTCGTCGTTTAACATCCGCTTTCCATGCTAGCATGGGTTGGACGATTTGACTGAGGACTGGTGAAACCAGATGGCTACACCAGGCTCCAATCTGATTTGGCAGAGTTTCTACAGCTGGATGCCCTTCCTAACGCCAACCACTCAGAGAGTGTAGTGGGTGCTTATATATATATATAAATAATATATATATATATATATATATATACACTTTTTACCTGTAATTTTGGATTTTATTATATATATATATATATATATATATATATATATATTATATATCATCATCATCATTGTCATCATTACTTAATATCTATTTTTCCTTGCCGACATGAGTTAGATGGTTCAACAAGAATTGGCAAGTCAGAAGACTGCACCAAACTCCGTTGTCTGTTTTGGCATGGTTTCTATGGCTGGATGCCATTCCTAAGCCAGCCACTATATGGGTACTTTTTACATGCCACCAGCAGCAGTAAGATTATCAAGTAACTTGCAAGACCCCTTAACTGAGGGATATTGTGGTATTGGAGGACAGAAAAAGAGGGTCTTGCATTCAAGGGGAAACATGGCTGTTTCAGGTGGGAAGGAAGTGGAGAGAGAGGAGATGGTGAAGATGTGATTAGGTGATGAGTGGGATCAGGTGAGTTCTCAAGGTTGAGAGAAGTAGATGAAGAGGGAGATGAAATGAGTGGGCACAGGTAGAGGGAAAGGGTACTGGGAAGGTATGTTGTGGGGAAGACATTCGATGGGGGACATATTGTGTGTAGGTAGGTATGTGAGGGAGAGTAGAGGGGAATGCAGTAGGAGGTGAGCATAGATGGGAGAGGTTTGTCAGGGGGGACTGTCAAACTGTCCAACCCATGCCAGCATGGAAAACAAACATTAAATGATGATAATGATGATGATGATACACTATGTGTACATCATGGTAAATCAATGCCTTGAAAATGAAATTTGTAATTGGTGGACAAAAGCTATAGGGAAACCTGTCATATAATGTGTGTGTGTGTGTGTGTGTGTATATAAAATAGCATTGTGGAATTCCTGACGTAGATCGAGAAGAAATGTATCCTAACCGTGGATGACACCAGGTAGTCTAAACTGTGAATGTGCTTTACTTAACACAGTAATTGACATATACTCATTAGTTCCAAAAATTACACACATATATGTGCATATATATAAATATATATTGGTATTTCTTTATTTCATCAATTACACATGTTTCTGTGTTCAATAATCAATGATGGCAAAATATAGATGTGATTTACAAAGAGTATTTCATCATGACCCTGTTTAATGATATGCTTGGTATGATTAAATGCTCTTTGCAAATTGCATTTATAATTTACCATTAATTATTGAACACTGAATCATGTGTAATAGATAAAATGAAGAAATACCAAATTCACACTTCATGTTTTTCTATCTTAATACATATGCTCTTTGTATAGGGCTATACTAATCACAGGATCCAAGAGGATTCATCCTCTTGGATCATACGGCAGAGTGAGTGTAACTTGAATACTATTATGAGTTGCAACCAATATGGTGATTTTGTTGTGCACTTAGCATATCCATTTCCACTTACACACACACACAAACACACACACACACACATACTTACACACACATATGCATTCATACATACATATAAATATATTATATATAGACATACATACAGACAGACAGATAGATAGATAGACAGATATACATACATACATACATACATACATACACATACATACACAAATACATGCATACGTACAGGGCATCTGGCCATAAAACAGTCCTTCGGTATATATTTGTCTAACCCATGCTAGCATGAAAAATAGGCATAAAGCAAACAAATGAATGAGTAAACACATTTATAAATGTACACCCTTGGTATATTATTATGGAAAATAACATCATTTGCTTGCTTTTCAGTAACCAGACATATCCATAAATGGGTAGTCAGTTCTATTGATAATGAAGGTTTATATCATAGTACTGTATAAGGGCTGTGAGCTAGCAGAATTGTTAGCATGCAGGGCAAAATACTTAGTGGCGTTTTATCTGTCTTCAAATTCTGTCCTGGTCAACTTTACCTTTCATCCCTTTTGGAGTTGATAAAATGAGTACCAGTTGACTGGGGGGTCGATGTAATCAACTCATACCCTCCCCCAAATTTGCTTGTCTTGTGCCAAAATATAAAGTTCTGTGGGAAATTCCTAAAATTGATGCCCATCTTCTGTTCTGGCTTAAACAATTTCACCCTACTAGTTCTGCTTTACTTGACCAATTTTGAACCATATTCAATAAACAACAAAACCCATATCTAATAAACAATAAAAGAATTAGATATTCCATGTTGTTGTTGTCATCATTGTTGCCATCACCATCACCATCATAATTGTCATTGCAGTTGCCATTACCAACAATGCTGCTGCCCTCATGGCCATTATTTTTACACCCCCATCCCACACAAATCAATCCTGATCAAACAGGCCTACAATGAAAAGCATTCTGGCTGTGATGACCCTAATATTTTAGGGGTGTGTCAAAAAGTACACAATCCATATATTTCTATTAAATTATTTCTATTAAATTAGACTTTTATTATCAAATTTCAGGAGATTTTCATGCTTGCTTTAAGAAAATTCTGTTCCATACATTTTACTATTAAGAGGATAGCAAAGAAAAATTGAAAGTTATGGTTTAAATTTAATTATTGAAATCAAAGCTAAAATATCAATTTTAGGTGTTTGCTACAAAAACTTTTACATAGTTATTACTGTGATTTGTCTTGGAATTGCTACAGATCAATTAAAGTCCTGCTCTTCCTATAAAACTTAGAAATTCCTGACATGTTTCAAATTCATTTTGTTAAAACTTAGTTTTAAATTCCTTGCTTGATTAACATTCATTGTACCATGCTGCCTATGTAAGAATAATATTGGGTCTGTCTGACTCTTTCCAATTTCTGATACTTTCTCTCTCTCTCTCTCTACTCAAACTTTCACTGTACCATACTGCCTATGTTATGAAGATTGCACTGGAGGTACCCAGTTTCAATCCTCTCTACTAACATCCCTATCACTCTGTCTTTGGAACTCATCACAAGGTATATGTTTGAGGAATTGCATTGAATCTATTTTTGTTTGCTATATCCTACCATCGATCTTTCTGTGCTCCCTATCAATACCTTGGGCCACTCCTTATTGACATTGCCTATTACTGTTTCCTTCCCTCTCTCCCCCTCCCTTCTTCCCTCCCTCTCTCTCTTTCTTGCCCCTCTCGCCACCTCAACCCCTCGATCCCACCCCTCACACTCGCCCTCTCACCCCTCATTCTCTTCTCTCTTTTCTCTCCCCAGCAAACTTGTAACTGCATCACTGGTCCTCTTCTATTACTCTCCTTCTACCACTCTCATACCAATCATTCTGTTTCTTCCATCATACTCTTTACTCCATTCATCTTTAATTTTCATTTGTTGTTGCTGTCTCCTCCATTCACCTTTTTGCATCACTCTCACAAGTACTGGTGCTACAATAAAATACTGTAATATCTCATTTTATGAGGACCCACTTTACGAGACCCCAAGTTTATGAGTTTTATTTTTTGAGCACAAGGTTCAAATTTTGAACAAAGTGCAAAAATTCCTACTACCTTCACAAATGCTTCTGCATATTACTGAGAAATTTATAGAGAGTGAAAAAATATTCCTTCTAAGCAAACAACTCTAGACCTGTTTTTTAAAAATAAATCTACACGTAGGAGTGGCTGTGTGGTAAGTAGCTTGCTTACCAACCACATGGTTCCGGGTTCAGTTCCACTGCATGGTACCTTGGGCAAGTGTCTTCTACTATAGCCTCGGGCCAACCAAAGCCTTGTGAGTGGATTTGGTAGATAGAAACTGAAAGAAGCCCGTCGTATATATGTATATGTATATATATGTGTGTGTATGTTTGCATGTCTGTGTTTGTCCCCCCAACATCGCTTGACAACCGATGCTGGTGTGTTTACGTCCCCGTAACTTAGCGGTTCGGCAAAAAGAGACCAATAGAATAAGTACTAGGCTTACAAAGAATAAGTCCTGGGGTCGATTTGCTCGACTTACGGTGGTGCTCCAGCATGGCCGCAGTCAAATGACTGAAACAAGTAAAAGAGTAAAAAGAGTAAGTCCATCTACCAGTGCTTGTGAATCAGTGATCACATCTACAAGTGAGTCTAATGCGAGTGAAGAAAACGATTATAATAATAATTTCTTTTATTTTAAATGATTTTGACATTCTTTTTACTGTACATAAAATATTCTTTACATTCTACTGTTGTTTTATTGCCATTTATTTATGAGTATTATAAATTTTATAGGTGAAATATTTTTTCTGGGAATGAATTATGATTTATAACATTGCTACTATGGGAAATTATTGCTCTGCTTCACAAGCTTTTACTTTGCAAGCAGTCTCTGGGAACAAATTAACTCATATATCAAGGCATTACTGTATGCTTAATACATTCTATAAAGTACTTGGCAAATGAATGGAGTTGAAAGAAGCCTTTAGTGTTGCCGAAGAAATGATGACTTGTCTTGTGTTGGTATCACAATGAAATTCCCCCAAAGTATTCTGTAAAAAGGTTGGTGTTTAGAAGGGCATCCAGTCATAGAAACCATGCCAAAAATAGAATGTATGAATGAGATGTGGCCCTCTGACATGTCTTGGAAGTCAACAACTCTAAATAAGAACTGACTCATCCAATGCACAGCCATGATAAGTGGATGGAAAATGGTATTGATGATGATGATGATGATGATGACAATGGTGATGGTGAACGGTACTGAAGCAATAGTTTGAACATTGCAAAAACAAAAAGCAAAGGATAAATAGGCTATCACACACACACACACACACACACATACACACACACACACACACAGAGCATGTGTGTGTGTGAGAGAGAGAGGGGGAGAAGAGGGAGAAAGAGAGAGAGAGTGAGAAAGACAAAAAGAGTGAGAAAGAGAGAGAGAGAGAGAGAGAGAGCAGCCATCCAGCATAACTGAAATAAAAATAAAATTTGAGATTTGTTAGTTTTCAGTAAGAGGAAGAAATATTTGACACGATGGTCAGAGACCAGCACTTACTTTGAAAATATTTGAATGGAATACCATTCTCCTATTATATTTGTAATTTTGTTATTTTATTTCATGTCTATTTTAAACAACTGAGAGCTGAGGATAGCTATGTTAACTGCAAGCCAGAGTCCATAGTTCATATTGTAAGAAAGGCAGCATGTTTTATTATCTTTGACCTTTTTTTTTTTTTTTTTGAATATTCTATAATATTGAATACTATGTTGATTATCTGACAAAAGATATTAATTTTAGACTGTGTGAGAGGTTTATAGCAACTCAATTTTTTATCTTTTCTTTTACTTGTTTCAGCCATTAGATTGCAATCATGCTGGGGTACAGCCTTGAAGAATTTTTAGTCAAATGAATTGACCCCAGTATTCATTTTTTTTTTAAGCCTTATATTCATTCTATTGGTCTCTTTTTGCCAAACAGCTAAGTTATGGGGACATGAACACACCAACACCGGTTGTCAAGCAGTGATGAGGGACACACACACATACAATGGGCTTCTTTCAGTTTCTTATTTTTTTATTGCCCACAAGGGGCTAAACATAGAGGGGACAAACAAGGACAGACAGAGGGATTTTTAGTTTTAAACGTGTCTAGCACTACAGAGAGAAAAAAAAAATTAAATTTTAAGTTTCCCAACTATTTTGTCTTCTCATTAATAAAAGAGAAAAGGGAACATTCCCAAATATTTTTTGGTATTTGTCAGGTTGTCAGGTTAAATAGCACTGCATTATTCTGAAATACCCCTTTATTTTGATGGAAACAAAAGTCACATCATCTGATAGCATTAAATTTGTTTATCAAGGTTTTAAAATATCAATAAAGAACTTGAATACCATAACTTCTTGATTTATAGTTGTAAATAACTTCCTTATTGCTGTTAATCAACACTTCTAAAACTTATCAACAATTTTTGATTTATTTTACTAAATATAGGATGACAATTTAAAGTTACAGAGTGGCCTACCTCTGACTGAACTGATTGTTCAATGCTTTTGATGACATATTGGCTGATACATTAGAGCACAGAGCAAAATACCTTGTAGTATTTGTTCTGGCTCTTGTGCTCTGGGTTCAAATTTTGTCAAAGTTAACTTTGCCTTTTCGTCTATTTAAGAGTCAATAAAATACCAGTAAAGAACATTGGATTGACAGAAGTGTTATAATATTAGACTAGACACCTCATAAAATTTGTTCTGGGTCTTTACGGTCAGAGTTCTGAGTTAGCAGACTTTATCTGTTGTCCAGATTAACACCACCACCTGACATCTTGTGTGCATTTAGCAGAGCCCACTCTGTTGCAGGAATTCAGGTCACATCTCTGGTTTGATGGAAATATTCTCCTTTTCTACTACCAGTTTCAGAGGCCCTAAAAAATAAAGTCATGGGTAGTACCTTTCTCTTCTTGTCTAAGCAGAAAATAATTAAAAAAAAAAGAAAACAAAGTAATATCTGATATTTATTAATCCACTTAAAGTATATCATATATGTACATATATACAATATAATGTTTATAGGATGAAAATTAAACAAAGAAAAGTAAAGATGATTTTATTCAACAGGTACAGGTGCAAATTAGTACACTCCTAAAGCGGACCATATTCAATCTTTATCAATCCACTTAGAAAAATAAAGAACAAAACTATTTTTTTTACAGGTTAACCAACTTCAAAAACTGTTTAAGGAATAATAGTAATAATGGTCGTTATTCAATACACATGTTTGAACCTAGAAAAGAACAGCGAGGAGGACTATCTCAGATAATGTCTCAAAATTAGATCTTTTGGAGGCATATCGACAAATCCAAGTAGAAGAATGCTCACATTTATTAACCATCAATACACACTGTGGCTTATTTAAATTTAGGTAGCTTCTTTTCAGTGTAAAAGTGGCTCCTTCCATATTTCAGCAAATAATGGATACAATGCCTGAAGCACTATTTTGATTGACTATCATTTCCATAGTAGTGCAATCTTCTAGACAACATAAATATTGATGTTGTTATGAAAATGGTTGGTAAACTTTTCTATTCCTTCTTCAAGAGTCTTAGTACACCAATGATTATAGTATTATTTTGGTTTCATATTCTACTTTCTCCTGATATTAATTTCCAGATCTTTGTACTTGGTTAATTTCTCTGTGACTCTCATGAAGACGTTTCTTTCAGAAGGTATCTCAATGTCAAAATGCAGACACCCCCCATCCCTGAGTAAGGTCGAATTTCTTCAGGTCAAGTAGCTCGTCCCATTCAAAGGGTCCCTGAATAAAGGTCATTTAAGGATAATGAGTGAAACATCCATATTTCTAGAAGTGAATTATTCAAACCCCAAGAGTTCCTCTCTGCACATGACTATGAAGTTCCTTCTCTACTCCTGCTCATGATCAGGGATGCACATATCATCAGCCACTAAGGGACATACTCAACCGGTTAAGGTCAATCAACTGAGAAGCAAATCTGTTGTTATCAAGCAGAATATTTGCTGAAACCCATCTTTTACACTGTTAACATGTGCTGTTGTTGTTATTTTAAAGTCGTTAAGTTCTGTAAAAAAATTTTATTTATTTACTTTTGTTTTAAAGTGAAAGAGAGCAGAAAGTGAAAGATGTATGTGTATATGAAATGGACGTATGTGTGAAAGTGAGAGAGAGGGGAAGAGAGAGAGAGAGAGAGAGTAAAAAAGAGAGAGGGAAAGAGTGAGTGAAGGGGGTGTACGTACATACATCAATACATATGCATGCATCTTTTTTTGTATGTACATGTGTATGTGTGTGTGTGATAGAGAGAGAGAGGGGATGAGTGAGTGAATGTATGTGTTCTCATGCATGTGTAAGTGGCACTCTCTCTCTCTCTCTCTTTCACACACCACACACGCACACATCCATTTCATATACACGTTCATACATCTTTCACTTTCTCCTCTCTTTAACTTTAAAACATACCCTATATGTATGTATGTATGTATGTATTTATCTTAATAATACTAAAACTATAATGATGTTTGTGTATACCCAAAATATCTTAGAAATAGTATATTTTATCTTAGTTCTCTTTGCATATTTATTTTCATATCTACCTTTGGCAGTGCAGTACAAATTTTTGTGACATTTGTGTATACACACACACACACACACACACACACACATGTATGTATATATATATATATATATATATATATACTTCTTTTTCATACACACACGTAAAGACATACAAGAGAATTTGTTTTGGCTTCCAAATGGAAACTAAATCATTGAAAGAGATTTCTTCTGTTTCTTGAAAGCTTAATCTTCACAATTTCAAATGCCTGCAGAAAAAAAGTTTCTTCCAGTTCAAGGCTGCAATTATAATCCACTGTATGTGTGTGTGTGTGTGTGTGCACATGTGCAAACATTTATGTATGATCTCTATGCATATTTCTATTTAGTATTAAAAATACTCCGAACAAAGTGTGAGAAGTATATTTCTACAACTAACATCTTTGCCTGAGAAAGATTATAATGGATGAGGTGAAGAAAAGAGAACAGTAGGTGGTGGTGGTGGTGGTGGTGGTGGTGGTGGTGGCGGTGGCGATAGTGGTGTGTGTGTGTGTGTGAAAAGAGGGTGAATAGAAGGCTATGCTGACAGTCTTATTCTTAACAAATTATTCTTTTTGCAAAGTGCAAAAAATTCCTGGGAATGGTATTTGACTGCAGTTTCAGAAGCATTAAATGATTGAGAGAGAAACTTTCTCAACTGGTTTGGAAATAGGACACTATTCTATCACAGCTATATGCTTCAGAATTATTTCATTTTATCTACTCTTTGAAATAGTAATTTTTGTTTATAGTCAATAACTTATTGAGGCTCCACAAGTGTATGTTTTTTTTTACCTACTGATATGGGGGAATGGTCAATGCTCATGACCTTTGCAGTACCTTTGAAGACTGTGAATTTGATGTTGTTAATGTACTGTTTAAACAGTTACAAGTCAATACTTGCACGAAAGACATGAACCAGGAGAAGATTTGAGAGTGCCAAAGTTCTAGTTTTCTGGTGTCCTGGATTGAAGAACTGGGCATAGTAGTTTATAGAACGGCTAGGGTCAGAGTAGATGCATCAAGGGTAATTAGAGATGATGAGAGAAGTGGGAGGAGGAACATAGTCAAAGACTTATTGAGTGTGGAGGCTCCGCCAGGATATTTGTTTTTATGTGCTGATCAGGAGGAATGGTCACTGCAAGGCCTTAGAGAACAGAGAGCTTGATGTTGTTAATATGCTGTTTAAACAGATGCTGAGTGAAGGCACATGGCTCAGTGGTTAGAGTATCAGGCTCACAATCATGAGGTAGGGAGTTCAATTCTCAGATCAGGCTGTGTGTTGTGTTCATGAGGAATACACTTTATTTTACATTGCTCCAATTCACTGAGCTGTAGAACTGAGTTGCGATGTCATTGGTGCCAAGCTGTATCAGCCTTTGCCTTTCTCTTTGATAACATCAGTGGTGTGTAGAGGGGAGGCTGGTATGTATGGGTGACTACTGGTCTTCCATAAACAACCTTGCCTGAACTTGTACTTTCTCGGTGCAATCCCATGACCAAAGAGAGTCTTTCCTCTTTCCAAACAGTTGCAGATCAATATTTGCAGGAAAGACATGAGCCAGGAGAAGATTACCACAATCCAATGTTCTGCTGTTCTGAAGTTGAAGAACTGAGCATAGTGGGGTGGATACATCAAGGGTGATGAGTGATGTTGAGACAAGTTGGTCAAAGTGACTGAATGGAGGAGGTACAAGATGAACCTTTTCTAAGGAACAGCAGTTGTTATGGTTGTGACAAAAAAGACAGAGAGAGGAAACAGTATATCTGTGGTCCAGAGGCTGGAATATGTCTGTTGGTAATTGGATGTAGTCTAAGATGACTGTGTGTGTATATGTAGCATCATAACCCTCACTTAAGCCTTGTGGAGTGCCAACAGCAATTGGTGGTTGAAATATTTTCTGGTCCTAAGTTGAAGAGATAGTCTTTGGAATATGGCTCTGTCTATGTTAAGAATATGATTTTGCTAGAAGAGATCCAATATTTGGAGTAACCATGCTCATATTTAGTTGGTGGGGTGATATGAGTAAATCTTGAGTTCTTTTATTTTTTCTTTCTATATAGTGGATCAAGAGGAGAATGATTTCCTTTTGATACACTTCATTGAAATAAATCTTTAACAATGGATTACAAAGCACCTTCTATCACACATAACTCATAGGAAAATCTGGTGCCTATTCTCTTCAGTTGGCTAAACTAATCCTTATCTTTATAAAATCTGTAACCCAAAGAGGCCATAAATATACAGTGATAGATGCAACTTCCTTTTGCCTCTCTTTTCTGGTTATTAGCCTACTTGACCCCCTCCCCCGCTACCACTTTTGATCCATTATGTATTTTAAGTTTAGATTCATCTTCAAATAGTATTTCAATATGCAGATAACCTATGGTATTTGTCTCCACTCCATGTATAGTTAGTTGTTGGCTTCCCTTTGGGAGACACTTCCTCATTTGACAGGTTTTTAAAAAAATATTTTAAATTTTGTTGGACTCTCAACCTGTCACCAGTAAATGGTTTGGGGCTGGTTTGAATTAAATACCTGCAGCAAATATGAAATAATGACCTGACAACAAAAGAAAATTTACTGAACAGATAAAATCTCAAAGGCCATTCAATTCAGTTGGAGGTAACTTACAGAGCCACAGTTAACTGAGTCAGTAGGAGGACAATCTGTAGTATGAGGTTAACAGTATATACCTTCTAATACATTCTGCCTTATCCTAAGCAAAAAATATTAATTATCTGTTCCACTCTGCCTTGCTGTATATAGGTACTATATGTAGCTGAACATTTATGTACATTGATACTGTATACAAATGTACGTAGCTTCACATAAGTACTGTATATGGCTCAGCATAGCTGTATATATGTACAGAATATAACTGTACTTAGCTGTATATAGGTAATATGTACAGCTCTATGTAGCTAAATAGTGGTACTATATGCAGTTGTACATAGCTTTATATAGGTATTGTATATAACTGTACATGGCTGTATATAGATACTATATACATTTCAGCTATATGCAGCTGTACATAGTTTTATATAGGTATTGTATATAATTGTACATGGCTGTATATAGATATTATATACATTTCAACTTAGCTATGTGACAATAACAACATATAGCTGTATACATCTGTACATAGGTGCTATTTACAGCTATATTTAACTGTATAGACATAATATATACTGCTATACATGGTTGTACTTAAGAACTATATGAAAGTATACATAGCTGTATATAGATACTATATATAGTTATACAAAACTGTACATAGCTGTATATAAATACTATATACAGTTGAACTTATCTGTGCATATGTACCACATAAGGCTTGAACATAGTCATATATTGATAATATGTGCAGATGTACATAGCTATATATAAGTACTTTATACAACTGTGCATAGGCATATAAGTACTGCATATAGCTCTACCTACTTTATATAGATAATGTTACATGATGTGATCTCTGATGCTGTACATTGTTTTTTCTACCATTCCACTTCTTTTAGTCGTCAGATCAAGTAATTTTTCAAATGTCTTGACTGTAGTGTGACATTTATAGCTTTCTTAAAGGCAGTAGTTATATATATTACAATGACAAAATAATGATAATGATGGTGGGTGGTGGTGGTGGTGGTGGTGGTGGTGGTGGTGATGGTTATGATAGTGTTGTTTGTGATGGTGGTGCTGCTGATGGTAATGATGGTGATGGTAATGATGGTGGCAATGGTAATGATGACGATGGTGGTGGTGGTGGTGGTGGTGGCAGTGAACAGTTTGTTGTTGAACTCTGATCAAAAAGAGCTATCATCTTAGGCAATCCAGCTATGATGATCTTGTCTTCTTTTCCAGATACAATGTATCTACGATTTCATGATCCAAATTGGCCTTTCTTATTTAAGATGTTAGAGTGTGATTTTTGAGGGTATTTGGATGATATTTCTAACAAGTTGAGCAATTATGAGGAGGTTCCATTGTAACTAGAGAAACATTATTTTTATTGCTTAGTCAGAAGAGAAGAGAATGATTCTTTTACAGGGTCTCTGACACTGGTGAGCAGGATGGAGAAAGATATTCTCAAATCAAAGGTAAGACTTGGCTCAAATGCTTGCAACAGAATATTCAAGAACCTGGTGACGTTAGATTAGCTGATAGATTAAGTCAACCGTACAAGTATCTCACAGTAGAATTCGAACTCAGAATCCAAAGATCTGGAGCAAATACCACAAGGCATTCTGTTTGATGGTGTAATGATCTTGGCAGCCTACCATTATACAATTTATGCTTTAATTTTATCAATGTTGCTTCTGATAACACCCTATGGCAGAGATATGGAGGGCTCTACACTCACAACACTCCAAGGAGTAGTGGGCAGAGAAGATCGATGGATGGATGGATGGATGGGTGGATTTTATCAATCTTTTCCTCAGAAGGATGACATGTATCTTGGTGAAGCTAGAAAAAAAAAAAGCACAAGGTATTTTATCTGAAGTTGGTGGAAATATTAAAAGTCTTAATTTCTAAGTTCAAATTTGACTGGGGACAACTTAGTCTTTTCAATAACAAACTTGATCTCAGTAGCACTCATTTACTAAAACCTTATCTTTTCAGCAGTTCCTATTCCATCACTTGTTAGAGAATGACAGAGAATTGTTTTAGTCCTAGGTTAGACCTGATAATAGATTATAGATGTCAGATTCATGATCATAGACATTCCAGCCATGACTTTACCTTTTTCATTTTTTCATTTTTTCTTTTTTTTGTATGGCAATTGAATTAGCAGAATTGTTAGAGTATGAGATAAAAAGCCTTGCAGTTTTTATGCCAGCACTCACTGTACTCTGGTTCAAATCCTGCTTTGACTTTCAGCTTTTCAGAGGTTGATAAAATACAATACCAATTCAGGGCTTGATTGCTGCGACTATTAGAATATCAGATGAGGTTCAATGCAGTACTTGTCTCAGCTATTTGTGCTCTGAGTCCTTGGATTGTAGACTTAACCCACTGTTTGTTTAACACCATTATCTTGTCCTTGGGTGTTATAAGCATTTGGGGTTAGGATTCTGGTTTGAGAATAACTCCTGTTTTTTCCTCCCACCAATCTTAAAAATCCTGAAAAATAAAGGGTCAGGGACAACCTTTCCCTCCCTGACTAATGGTGGAGGCACATGGTTTAGTGGTATGGGCATTGGACTTATGATCGTAAGAGTGTGGTTTTGATTCCTGGACTGAGTAATGTGTTGTCTTCTTGAGCAAAACACTTCATTTCACATTGCTCCAATCCACTCAGTCGGCAAAAATGAGTAATCCTGTGATGGACCAGCGTCCCATCCAGGTTGAGAATTTATATGCCATAGAAACCAGAAAACTGGCCCTTATGAGTTGGCATGACTCGAGAGGTAACTTTACCTTTTTTTTTACCTCTTTGACTAATTGATAAAAAGCAGGAAAAAAAAGACCAGCTAGAATCATCCTTCTAAGGATCAGAAAAAAGGAAAATATATCCTGTCTTCTTTTCCAGAGACAATGCATCTAGAACTACATGGCCCAAAGTGTTCATTCTTATTTATGGTAGAAGAGTGTCTTTTGAAGGATATTTGGCTGTTATTTCTAACAGATTGAGCAACTATGAGGAGGATCCCTTGTAATTAGAGCAGCAAATTGTTTTTATTGCTTATTCAGAAGGGAAGAGAATGATTCTTTTATAAGGTCTGAAAAATACGAGGTCAGGAACAACCTTTCTCTCCCTAATTAACTGGTAAAAAAAACTGAAAAAGAGGACCAGATTGAAGCATACAGTCAAGTTCAAATCTCACTAGGTTTGGCTTTACTTATCCCTCTAAGGATGATAAAAAAGAAAAGAAAAATATTAAGGATCGCACTAGCCAATGTCTTCCCCATTTTCAAAACAACCAAAATGTGATTTGAGAAAGATTGGTTGCTATTTTTAGCAGTTCAAGGAATGAAATAGAAGCTCTCTTATTGGCTCATTCATAAGAGAGTAGAATTTAGATTCACTGACAGGAGTTTAAAATAATTGCTTTAAATGTTCAAGACCATTAAGTCCCTACCAACATATGCTGTGACAGAATTAACAACAATATATGGTGCTAAAGTCTATAGTTCAATATACTTACTGACATTGTTGAAAACAACATAGATAATTATTTAATGTAGTAGTGTAGTGTGTCAAATTGTGTGTGTGTGTGCGTGTGTGTATGTGCGCGCGCATGCATGCATGAGTGTGTATATGATATGTATATGTATGTATATGTATATGTATATATGTCTATATATATATATATATATATATATGTATAAGGGATGGCGTTTTGCGAAATTTTTCTGGAGAACATTATTTTTCTTTGTGGTTGGGTTGTTGATGACCTCTTTCTAGTATATTGGATGTCCACCTAGTGGTCATCCATTATACACGTGTAATACAATTTTTTCTGAATTTTCAGATTTTTTTATATGCTAGGCCACTTGGTTTTAAATTGAATTAATATTCAATTTATCACCCTATCTATATAAATAATAATTTATATATATATATATATATATATATATATATATATATATATCATATATATCATTATTTTCATCATCACCATTTAATGTCTGCTTTCCATGCTGACATGGGTTGGACGGTTTGACTGGAGCTGGCTAGGCAGAAGACTGCACCAGGTTTCAGTGTCTGTTTTGGCATAGTTTTGTTTTTACAGCTGGATGCCCTTTCTAACACCAACCACCCTGCAGAGTGGACTAAATGCTATTTAATGGCATCAGCCCAGGCGAGGTCAGTTTTGGCATGGTTTTTACAGATGGACGCCCTTCCAAATGCCAAGCACTTTATAATGTTGACTGGATGCTTTTTACATGGCACCAGCACTGGCAGGGTTACCAAGTAACTTGCAAGATAAAAATCTTTTGAGAGAGGAGGGGGCATTGGAGGAAATGATCTTGTGCCAGATGATGGAAGGTTAGAGTGTGACAGAGAGACAGAAACAGGTGTCTTGCTGTAGAGGAGGTACATGGTTATCCAGTTAGGGAAAGAAAGAGAGAGGGGAGGGGAGGGGGGGGGGGGAGAGAATGGTCAAGAATGAGGACAGAAACAGGCATGTTGCTGTAGAGGAGATACATGGTTACCCAGCAACAAGGAAGAGCAAGAGAAAGAGAGAGAGAGGAAGTGGAAGAGAGCAGGAGAAAGATGGTGGTGAAATGCCCGAGCATACTCACAAGGAGTAGGGATCAGAATATAAATGGGATGGTAGGGCAGAGCAAGAGAGAGATAGATGGTGGGGAAGTGCCTGGGTGTACCCTCAAGGTACAGGGGTCAGAATATGAATGGCTGGGTATTGCCAAAGGTGCATGAGTAGGGAGTAGAGATTTTACATGAATGCCAAGAGTGTGGGGGTGGGGAATGCGGTGACCGGTGAAACCTGGGTATATGGAGGGGAGGTGAACTACAGAATAGCATTGATACAGTGAGGACAGGATTGGGCAGCAAGAGGTAAGCATAGCGTATGAAAAGAGGAAATGTGAGGAAGAGAAGAGTTTGTTGAATATTTATATACATCATCATCATCATCATCATCATCAAATGTCCATTGTCTATGCTGGTATGGGTTGAATGGTTTGACCAGAACTGGCAAACTAGAAAGCTGCACCAGAATCCAGTCTGATTTGGCATGGTTTCTAATGCCAACCATTTTACAGAATGTGCTGGGTACTTTTATGTGGCACTACACTGGCGCTTTTACATGGCACCATCATGAGTATTTTCACCATCAGAGGAACCAGTCTTAACACTTCTGCTGTAGAGTATAGGTCTTTTTGAGTACGGCAAGGTGCCAGGCATCATGGTCCTTTGTCTTCTCACCTAAAAGGATACTAATCCTGAGGTCATTCTTCAGTATTTCATCCCATGTCTTCTTGGGTCTCTCACTTCCACATGTTCCATCTGCTTTGAGAGATCAGCACTTCTTTATGGAGTTGTCGGCGTCCATCCACATCACATGACCAAACCAGCAGTCTTCTCTCTTGCACACAGCAGCTAATTCCTTTTATGCCTAATTTCTCTCAAAACACTAGCGCTTTGTCAAATATGTACACTTACATTACAGTCCCACGTGGTGCTCTGCTCCGTCTCATGTTGCAGACTCACAGCGCATGACATTCCAGCTCCACCAAATGAAACCTTCACTGCACTCAATTGGTCTTCCCTGTCCATCTCAAGGTACAGTGCCAGTGTGCTTCCCTCCAGGTACAGGGCCATGAGACCCGCTACATTATCAATGCCTTGTAACCTGGCCACTACTTTGATCTTACAGATCCAAGCCACCACATCTCCTTCACCATAGAAAGGCCTTATGGCATCACTGCCATCACATGGAAGGGGATAACAACAGAGAAATATAGTTTTACTTGATTGCCAAAATAACATGTTGTGCGAAGGGGAAATAAGAAACAATTCTTTGAAACGCCTAGTTTTAGAATAGAGGCATCTGATGAAGGAATAATTCCAGAAGTGGCTTGTCTGTTTTCCTATATGTTCGTTCTGTTGTCTGTAAACAAAGTCCGTTTTGTTTTTATGTCCCCGTTCATTTTCCTAACGTCCTGTACCCGGATATGCATCTATATATTAGATGTAGGTATGTACATATATGTATGTATACATGCATATGCTTATATATCATTTGTATTATGTATATATATATATCAGAAAGTTATGGGTAAACAAAGTCGGGTCAGGGACACATTTGTGTAGGTATACAACTGTAAGTTTGATTAGAGAAAAAACTTTGGCTTCTTTCCCTTGACAAGCAAAACACCCAAACAATAGACTTTCAAGGATTCATATTTCAAGGGAGGTTACACTGATATACATTACGCGAGTTATCTCCCTTGGAATGTACATTTTTTTTCTTTCTTCATATGCACGGTTGTAAGTTTTGTTTATTTTCGGATGTATATTTGGAGGTTATCACATTTCAATCAATTTAT
>NC_142932.1:5184717-5259717 GCF_046866305.1 Octopus bimaculoides | reverse complement strand
TTTGCTATATTTGAGAACTGATTTTTCAATGGTATTTAAGAACTTTTGCTTAGTGATATTGACACACAGTCATGTTGTTATAGATCAGCGGCATGAAAAATATAACAGAGTAGAAAAAGACTATGTATGCATAATGAAACACCATGCAACAGATTATCACATCGAGAGATGAGAAATCCAAGCTCTCTAGCATAGAAGAGATAGTGAAATAAAAGCTCTGGAGAAAATGCAAGAAACTTAATTGTCTGGAGAAGTGGTTCTCAATCATTTTTTTTATCTCTGGATCCCTTTGATTACTGTTTTACTCTGGTGGACCGCCATAGCCATTTGATGTTTAAAAACTAATTCTTATAGATATTGCCTTCAAAATTCTTATTCTTTTCTGTTATTCACAAACTCAGTTGCATAGGTTGAACTATGTAAAATGTTAGAGAAAGAAACCTAGCTGTTTCTTGCAAAACATGCATTTAAATCAAAACTTTTCAAAGACCCTTAAAATACTACTGTAGATCTTCAATTCAATATTTTGCTAGCATAGAACCCCCAAAATCTTATATGAACCCCCAGTTGAGACAATGGTCTAGACAAATACTCTTACAGTTGTGTAATAGTATGAAAAACCCGACGTAAATGTAAGATGCAGAAACTGGACACCATTTCTTACAGTTGATGACAGACACTAATGAAGGAGACTGATAACGATGATTATGTCTACGGTTTGACTGTTGTAATTTTAAATACTCCTAATTGTTTTATTGTAATTTAGGTTGGATGTGAATAACTCGTATCTTTTAAATGTAAGGTATTTCCATGCCTTTTTGTCTTTATTTATTTTAGCCAAGAGAAGAAGGTTAACAACCATAACCTTTTTGGAAAGCTTCTGAGGCAGGTAGAGAAAAATGAAAATATCATGTTCTCAGACTAGAGATCTAGTTCAAGTGTTTACGAGAGAATGGATTAAATGTAGCTGAAGACCAGGTGGTGATGTTAAACCAAAGAACAGGTTTAAGTCTACCTTTCAAGACAGCTATAGTCCAACTACATATATACTAGATGTACCCACCATGATCCGTTGGGTCACAAACACTCCAAGTTGAAAATGTTGATGTGCAGCAGGATAGGAAAAAATACTATTTTGAACTTCATGCAATAAAATTCTTAAATAATACAGTTTTCCTGCCCTTGGTGTGACAACATAAACATGACCAAATGTTTCTTCTTTGAAAACGTTCAAATAACCGTCAACATTTTTTCATCGCTTTCTTCTTTGCCATCCTTTGTTACTACTGTTCTAAATGAAATACATGGGTACTTCAGCATAAAGTAATGTTTTTGCAATGTCATCATTGATGCACAATGAAAAAGAATTCTGTCAATGTTGTTCTCATATGTCGTTCATTGACAGCCATATACATCCTTATTACATCTGAGCAATATTTTTGTTCATCTGGTAGATCAACTTGCAGCTTCACTATTGCAGATGCTCTTTCATGAAGTGAAAATCCTAAGATGGATGCAACTGCTTCAGATGGTCCAGTATACCTACCCATTAGATATTGACTAATTTCGTTATAGCAGATTGGTAATTTCTTTTCAGCATGTATTTGATGATGAATTTAATTGACCTCACTGAAGCAACAATTTCAACATTGTAGTGGCATTTGAATGTTCTTAAAAGAGTCTCATTATAAGGTACAACCCATTTGTTGTTTGTTTTTCCATTCTTATGAGATTCAACTCCTCCCATTGCAACTGATCTGCATCTATAAAAAGACAATCTCTCTGTCTGCTTTTCTGTCTTTTGATTAAGATGATAAAAATTAATATTTTATTTTAAACTAGCAGAGGCACCCGGCGTTGCTCGGGAATGAAATTGTTGCTTATATACTTGAAGAAAAAAAAGGCAAAATATGCTGTATAGAAATTTGAGGACATTCTGTAGATGGACTCTCAGATGAATGATGGCTGGGCGCCTCTCATGAATGGGGAAAATTGAAGATGTGCCAAAAAGCCTCATGGTACTTGAAAACTTTTACGAAAATTAAAGTGGGGATTAAATGAAAAAAATGATTTACGTGAATATCCTCACAAGAGTAATTGAAATAAATGGCGATTGTGGAACCCCCCACGCATACACACGTGTGTCTTTGTAAATATGTTTGTATACATTTATGTATGTGTGTGTTTGTAAGACACAGAGTGTGAGTGAGAGAGAGAGGTTTGTTGTCATGTATACGTGCATGCATAAATATACATACATCTTTGGATGTATGCATATAACAACACAGCCCTTGACTCACTCACACACTGTCTCTTACAAACAAGCACGCGCGCGCATACACACGTGTCTTTGTAAATATGTTTGTATACATTTATGTATGTGTGTGTTTGTAAGAGACAGAGTGTGAGTGAGTCAAGGGGTGTGTGTGCGCGTCTGTATGTGTGTGAGACAGAGTGAGAGAGCGGTGTGTATGTAGTATTTACTCTCTACACACACTCACACACAAAATAGAGAGTGAAGCTTTTTGCCGTTGTTACGTCAATACCGGAAGTTGACATTGAGGAACCTTTTTAAAGAAGTGAATCTTAAATATAAAGCAATATTATTTATTTTTAATTAAAAAAATCAAATGAAGAGCCTAACATTTATCCGAGGTCAAATTATTCATGCATCACAAGTATGGAAGCATTTGGTGAAGTTGATTTCACGTGAAAAGCGATTACACACACATCTCTGTTTTATATATAGTATAGATATAGATAAAATAGTAATTTTCCCCTTTAAGCAAAAAAAAAACAAGTTCTTGTGATTCAAAAATATCTCATAAAAATGAGAAAAAAGAAAGTAAGAAAAAAGGATGGACGGCAGTAGCTGACAGGACTCTTTGAAGCATCGACATTTTCAACTTGATTTTTTTTTCTTAAAGGGGGAAAAAACTATTTTATTTGTAATCTTTATCATCTTAATTAAATGGTAGGAAAACAGATAAACTTTGAGTTTTAGTATAATATAGATATATACACTCATCATCATTTAATGCCTTAAAACTGAAAATTAGAACCACAAATAACGTTTGACAGCTTGATATACATCAGATTCTGTATTGCAGACCTGACTGAGCTTGGGGTACATAACAAGAAGTTAAAATTATGTTGAGATGACAAGGCATTGACTTAATAATATGCAAGCACAAATTTGCATATTGAAGAGCAAAAAGAAATGTGGGGCAGAGAACTGTACTTGTTTATTCAGGATAGTATTTTCAGATAAAAATATACAGTATTTTTACTTACCCTTCACTATTCAAAACCTCTTGTGGTGTAGCTTTGGTGATCATATGATCATCACATTTGTACCACTGGTTTTTGTGCAGCCTGATGTAACATGTATAATGTCCAGTTTCTATTGTGCCGCTGTGGTTCACTACAGCAAATAGTGAGTATCTAATAGAGAGAGAATGAAAATAATAAAGAAAGAATAAAATTATGAAATGCAGAGTTCAAGAAACTAAGATCTAAACAGAATATATGCCTAATAAAAGCAACAACAATGCTTGTAAAATAGTAAACATATTTCAATTATGAAAGCGGCAGGGAAGTTTGGAAAGAATAGAAATGAGAATAGTTTGGTGAATGAGGGTGGCAGACAAACAATAAACTGAAGAGACCGATGAGAATAAAGCCAGTGATAGATGATGTGAAGAGAAATTGGATGAGATGGCCAGATGATGCGTTGAGGAAAGATGAAAGTGACCGGATAAAAGGAGTGATGAAAATAGAGGCAGACCAAAAAAGACAGCAAAAGATAAGGGGAAATGTTGGGGATAGGGCAAAACGGAGAAAACTGTCATAGGGCCTACAAAGCAAACTGTTGTTTAGCATGCAAGCTGGAATAAAAAACACTTTGTTGTGTTGTTTATACCACAAAGTTTTCTCTAGTCAGAAAAACGGCAACACGGGCAACTGCTAGTTTTTCTCAAAAAATCTGGCCCAAGCTTGCATTTATGCATGGTCAACACTGACCAGTGGAGGCCTTCATAGGTTTTAAAATTATAGGAAATGAATGATTTAGACACAACTTTGGAACAGCAGCACCAGTAATGATTATAGAGTTATTTTTTCTCCTTCTCAGGGATCATTAGACGGTGGAAGATATCAATACTAATGTCTTACTTGTTATCACAGGAAAGACTTTTGGCAGATTCTTGGACAACTTGATTTCGATAACCATTGTTGTTACTGCGTGATGATGACATGAATGGAGTCATGTCCAATTCTTCTGGAAATGACACAAATGTGGAGATCTTCTTGTGGTAACCCGTGGAGTGTTCAAACCGCTGAAAGTACATCAGAAAAAGAAATTATTTCATGGACTTTCTAGAGAATTCATCACAACAATTTTATATTATTTTTACATGCTATTATGACAAAGATTAAATTTATCATTAATACAGACACAGGTGTAGATGTATGGTTAAGAAGCTTGCTTCCCAACCCTGTGGTTTCAGGTTCAGTACCTTAGTACCTGCACAGTACCTTAGTCAAGTGTTTTCAACTATAGCCCTAGGCCAACCAAAGCATTTGGAGTGGATTTGGCCAATGGAAACTGAAAGAAGCTCATCATATAAATATATGTGTTCATGTATGTGCCTTTGACAACTGGTGGTGGTTTATATTTCTGTAACTTAGTGATTCAGCAAAAGGGACCAATAAAATAAGTACTGAGCTTAAAAATAAGTACTGAGGTTAATTTGTTCGATTAGACCTTTCAAGGAAGTGCCACAGCATGGCTGCAGTCCAATGAATGAAACAAGTAAAAAAGTAAAAGATAAAGGAGTTTATTTTTACAAATTTAGACATTTGGACAGTAGTGAAGCAATTACTTCTTTTTTTCAGTTATATATTTAGCATTCCTTTTGAGGATCTTCGGATGTGAGGCTCAGAGGAAATGAGAAGGGATGGAGACTCCTGGCGGTTTGCCGTGTTTGAGAAGACATGTTAAGCTAAGTAAAATTGTGGCTGTCTATGCATACAGGCATGCCCCCTCCATCTCTCTCTCAGCTGAAAGATCCTAGTCTTGCAGGCTCATGGGTGCTGGTGCCATGTTAAAAGCACCCTGTACAATCTGTAAAGTGGCTGGTATTAGGAAGGGTAGGCATCCAGCTGTAGAAACCATGACAAAACAGACAAATGGAGCCTGGGCAGCTCCTGTCAAACCACCCAACCCATGCCAGCATGGAAAATGGATGTTAAACAATGATGATGATGACAGTTATGATGTGGAATAAAAGTGGAACTTCTGTCAGTTAGGCACACAAGTTTAACAATAGTCATGTGTCCTGTCCAACATTGTTAATCTTTAAAGAGGAGAGTAACAAAGCAGAAATGAGTAAAGTTCTGGATTATTCATTGTCATTTTTATGTTCTCTTTTCATGTTTGCATGGGTTGGATGAGATGTAAAGGATCAAGTTCTTATTTGCAGTTACTGCTCTCCTAGACATGTCAAAGAACATGTCTCCTTAATATGTTACCTTTTTGTATAGTCTCTATACCTGGATGCCTTTCTCTTTACCAACAACATTACAGAATGTACTGGGTGCATTTTATCATAGCGCCAGCACTACAGAGGTTGACGTTTTCTCATAAAGACTAAAGAGTCCTCTCTAACCTATGTGTAGCATTGTGTTCAAGTTAGAAATCAATAAAATACACAAAATTTAAAAGGCTTTGAACACTTGCAGATAGTGCAATTTCTGCCCACAGTAAAAAGGGGCACCTATTAAAGTTTAGTTAGACAGAGGGAAAACAGGCAAAACTGTGGTATGGTTCATACATCATCTAGACATTTTTTTTATTACATATTTTACATTTAGACATATTTTTCCATTACATCAATTTTTCTATGGAAGAGTCTTTTGTTTTTATTGGAATAATATCAGAATATGTTTTTGTCAGTTACAGAAACAGGGTCAAACTGAATTATGTGCCAGTGCACTAGAATCATAATTTTAGTTATTGTTCTTCTCAAATTTATATATATATGTTTGTTTGTGTGTGTGTGTATCTGTCTGTGTGCACCTGTATGTGCACACACTTAAATATAATACTGACATTAGTCCAAATGCACAACAGTGTTTTCATTTATGATGATGCATTAGCTTGTAGGAGTACTCATCACATTAAAATTCTGCTTCGTGGTAGTATTTATAGATTAAACAAGATTCGCAGGATCCATCCACCAAGAGGTGATTTAAATCTAATACTATGCTTTCCAAATCATCCCATTTTATATATTCTATTGCACTTGCTTGTTAACAACTACTGATCCAACTAGCTGTGACTTTACAATAGGAGTAGAGAAGTTTATGTGGTAAAGAAGTTTGCTTCACAACTGTGTGGTTTCAGGTTCAACCCAACTATGTAGCAACCTTGAATTGTCCAAATCCCTGTGAGTGGAATTTGGTAAAAAGGAAGTGAGCAGAACCTCATTGGGTAAACCATTACAGTCCTTGGAATTAGTAGACCAGTCACAGCTGGGAAAAAACACTAAGTTATTTATTCTGGCTCTTAGCTTAGTACTCAATATGCAGACTTAATCCATCAGATTAAGATAATCACCTGGTTTTTGAGTATCTTTATCAGAGTTTACTCTGTTGCAAGTATTCAGGCCAGGCCCTTGGTTTGAGGATAGTCATCCCACTTCAGACAGACAGCCCCCCCTCCTCTGACTAAGTCAACCTATACAAATCATCAAATCAAATCAAATACGCATAAACCTATTTTGGGCCCACGTGAAAACAGCTGATGGTCAGCTGTCCAGTGGCATGACTACCCAACGGATGCCCTTCTCTATAAGAATTTCATTTCTCTTTCCAGCAAGCATACAAACCTAATCCTTACCTTTAAATGGAAGCATGCAACCACTGGCAGTTTTTTCATGGTCAACTGTTTTGTAGATTCTTGGTAACTATGACAACTGCTACATTTGATTTTTGCAGAGCTGCCCAAATGTTCTGGTTTGGTAAATCTGAAAAATATATAAATAAATGTGAATATTCACACTAAGAATAACGGTGAATATTCAAATATAGTATCATTGGAGATTAGTCAATTACATCAACCTCAATAGCTCAAGTACTGGGATCAATATAATCAATTAGCCTCCTCTCTTCTCAATATTGTTGGTCTTGTGCTTAACTAGAATATAATAGAATACTTGGAAACAATTATTGTATGTCTATTGACAATAAAAAGGTGTTGAAGTGTCAAAATCAGTAGAATATGTTTGACTAAATAGATGCCTATCAGTATTTGGACCCATTTCTTTACATTCTGAGACCAAGCTCCACTGGAGTCAATTTTGCCTTTCTCTCAGGAGTTACAAGGATAAATTTTGGTTATTACTTTCTCAGGGACGATTAGTCAATTTGATTTCTATCATAATTATAGACCACTGATGCCACTGCTACCACCATCACCATCATCATTTTAATGTGCATTTTGAGGTAGATATTTTATGAATGAATGCCCTTCTTATCACCATCCACAATCTGTTCCCAATTAAAGTAATATTTCTCGTAGTTCGTCAAATAACAAACAAAAATGTTTTTACATCACATTGTAAACAATGATACTGCTTGCATGGACAGTGACCTTGTTTTTACCTGCTGTGCAAACAGCATCAATACAATGGAAAGATACCCCGCCTCCTACAAAACACCAATGGTCTTTTTACAGTTTTTGCTTATCAAATTCACTCAGGCACTGGTCAGTGCAACACCATAGAAGAGACGCCTGCCAACAGGACCATGTAGTAGAAATGAACCCCAAACCATGTCATTTTTAACCATATAGCTAATATTAAAAATTATTATTTTTATCATAGAATGGTAGCAATAATAGACTAACACAGTTCCTTCCCTCTGCAAGATTCAAATCACATTTCATTTCTTCCTAGGTTCATAATATAAGGATTATCAGGTGCAACCCCTGGTACTTAAACCATTGCATGCAATGTTAATAATCAAAACTAGGTAATTGAAGTGGGATACATGTAGCATGTATGTACCTTCTTTTCAGCTCTCTCTCACACAAATGAAAATTTATATTAAAATCTGATTTGTTATTTGCATTTATGTAGTAAATGCCACTGCTAGTAATATACTATGCTTAGTTCTTTTAACAAAGCCATAACGCTGGTGCTCCATAAAAAGCACCCAGTATACTCTGTAAAACGGTTGATGTTAGGAAGAGCGTCTATGATGATGATGTTCTTCAATGGAATTTGGTTCTATCTTTAATCAAATGAAACAACTATTAACCCTTTTAGCACCAGCCCATCTGAGATTGTCCTTGTTTTTTTTATGATATGAATTTCCTGCTTTAAAGTTATCTGAATTAAAACATTCCAACAAAATTCCAGGTTAATTTATGTTCCAAACATAATAAGCTTAATAAGCAAAGTTATTTTAGAAAATTCTTGATTATTTTCAAAGTTAATTAAAACAATGACAACATATTCCAACAGAAATATGATAATAAAATGGGTTAAGAGCAATGAATGTAATTGAGGTAGTAAGGAATTCAGTTCATGTGCCATCAGGATTAGCTTTACTTTTCAACCCTTTGGGATCAATAAAATAAGTATTATAAATAAAACTAAGACCCCACAAATGAATCTGAATAGGAAATTCCAGTAGTGCTTAGAAGAAAACGGTTCATAATTTCTATCTCACTGTGGAAAAAATGCCTGTAATTAGTCTACTAAGGACATATTTTCATCACTAAAGTTTAGTGCCTGCAAACAGATAAAGACAAAGAACTATGTCCTGATGTGAATACCCGATAGTTATATCAATAGACATACAAAGCTACTGAAGACTATGTAATTACCATATAGACTACAGCAAGACTTAGCTAATGACTTGTTAGACAGGTCACATCATTGTCGTTTAACGTCTCCATGCCAGCATGGAAAGCAGACGTGAAACGAGGACTAGGGACTTTTATTTCGAGACTGACCACTGTGTTGTATTCTTGAGCAAAACACTTTATTTCACGTTGCTCTATGATAATTTTGATATTTAAATGCATGGTACACCATGCACCTGTACAGGTAAGTTTGATTTGAAGGAGGGAATGAGCTTTTGTACAGCACAAACATTTGATCACTATAAATAATTCACCTTTCTCAGACTGGAGAGCTACCATAAACTGAATGTATAAATGGGCAAATAAAAGTAAAAGCATTAATTGTAACTTAATTCAATCTTATAATATTTGTATAACAATGTAGACTAAAGGATATCCAGAGTTATTGCCCTTGTCCCATTTACGAGAGTTCACGAGACTTCGTGAAATTATATGGGAGAAAAGAAGTCATAGGCATTCAATTTTTCTTTGTTACTATTTAAATTAGGGTTGGTGCACATGGCTAAATAAGTAAACATGCTACTTGCATCCAACAACAGTAAAATACAGCAATATAAAAGAAAAAACTTTTGTAGTGTATTAACGCTGATTATCAATTTGGATTATCTCTAGTCTGAGGTAAAATTTGTAATCTGTATCCCAGTAATTATGAATAAACAATGAATGCTTTGTTAGATTATTTTTTATAAAAAGGTATTAAACTCTTGAACGAAAAGAGTTTGTACTCGCTGCTAAGTAAGGCACTAAAATGAACAAAAACCCACTTATCTGACAACAAAATAGGAAAATGATGTTGAAAGGAGTGGGCGATTGTAGAATTCCACAGAAAGCTGAAGTCTGATAATCTATGGGGGATAACATTGAATCTTCCATCTTAGATATAAATGAAGTTGAATAACGAAACCCAAAAAGTAAATTTACAAATCTATGACCATTATGAACAGTAATGCTAAAGCATTCAACCAAGTCTAATAAAATTCTTCGTGGAGCAATTTTTATTGACCTGCAGAAAGAAAAGGCAAAATTTTGACTGAAATTAAGATATGAGGCCGATAGGCTTATATAGGGTTAATAAGTTTGCTTTGCGGCTATGTGGTTTCAGGTTCAGTCCTATTGCATGGCACCTTGGGTAAGAGTTTTCTACTATGCCCGTGGGTAATCAAAATCCTGAGAGTGAATTTCATACACAAAATGTAATAAGTCTGTCATGCACGCATGTTAGTATTCATATGTGAGAATGTGAGTTTGTTTCCTTGTCTGATCATTTGCATGCTGATTGTAAACAAAGTCAACCTTCATATAAAACTGTGTCATTTGTTTGCAATCTGCCATGAAAAACATACCTTGAGTTGTTCATGTTCAAAGAACCAAGAGAAATATTACTTTAGTTGGAAACAGATGAGGAATGGCAACAAAAGAGCATCTGGTTATAGAAATCTCAACAAGTCTTAGTTGACCCAGGTACGTATGGAAAAACAGATATTAAAACTGATTATCCATTTTCTTTTTGTCACTTTGTCTCTGGAAGAAATCAGCTGAGTTCAGATCTGGAGAGGGATGGGCTTTGCTAGTTATGACAGCACCTGAGAGCTCAATAAAGAGAAGAAATACAGCAATGATAAAAGACAGGAAAAAATAAAGCTGTAAAATTACCGTTTTAAACACTCTACTAATGAGGTTGGTTCATAATTCCCTGGACTATTTGAGAAACCTGCAGCAAATAAAAGGAAAAGAAAAAAAATCAGCCCAATGCAAAAATATTGGACAATAAATTACAAGAGAATGCAAAACAATAGCATACAAATTGCAAGTGCATGTTATAGTACAATTTCAGGACATGACTACATACGTACACTTTTCTCTCATTCTCACCTACTTTATCTTGTCTCAATATCAACCGTCTTACCACCATCACATTCCAATAATGGATCCATTCCTCTCCACTTCATTCCATGCAAATATGGGCAATTGTATAGAATTCATTACAGTAAGGATTCTATTTTAAGTATTTAACCAGTTCTCCAGCTAAACATGATCAAAAGTCCAAACTTTGTCATATGCAGCTATTGTTGTTGAGTAAGTGACACCAGGGCACATGTGAAACATTATTGTTGTCTAAGATATTGTGGACATGCCATCATACGATGACAGCTAAATATGTTTTGACTCCCAAAGGCCAAGTGGATGATTAACACTCTGTCTACTTCAGTATCTTCTCTTTCTGGCTGAAAATACAATATCACTAATAACACAACAACCACTTGTCCCAACAGTTCACAAACAAGGATTAAAACAACAACATTGAAATATGCAATGTTAACTCTTTATTAAATGGGTATGAAATAGATGATGATAGTAAATGAAGACTACAGAAACCAACTGCACATATACCTGCATGGAGCAAATATGTATATATATCTGATCCATTAAGCATTCCATATATCTCATCCTCTTAGCATGCATCCCTCTATCACTAATATTTGGCTTCTGTAATCACTTGAGAACAGATTCAGTACATATTTGACCCCCACCCAATCTTTTTTGCACTAACAGTTACCTCCTTCTTCCCCTGGAATCACCCATTAACATCATTCTCATTATAAACCCTTCACACACTCTCCTCCACTGATCAGTCTCCTGTGTCTTAAGTTCTCTCACTCCCTTCTGAGCTACACCTTCAGCCTGTTATGCCTCATCTTCAACACCTCTCAAATGCGTCATCAATGATCTCTTACCCCACTGCTGTTGTCCCACTCAATAATAACCACCCTCCAATCTCCTTCCTCTCACTGTTACATCTTGCACATCATCTCCCTATTTTCTGATCTATCTTCCTTCCTGAGCCGCTTCTATCTCTCTCAATTTACCCACCTTCTATAATTATTTCCCATCAACCATATTTGCACACTTGTTCATCATTCTCTAAAATTACCTCTACCTCTATCTTTAACCTTCTGTTACTCTCCTTTCGCAATCTTTTGGCTACCTCACTAGTGTCAGTGGCATGAAAAAACCAGAGTATACATGGTAAAGTGGTTGGCATTAGGAGAGCCAACTATAGAAACTATGTCAAAGCTGACATTGGAGCTTGATGCAGTCCTTGCAGCTCATTGGATTCTGTCAATCTGTCCAACCCATGTCAGCATGGAAAACAAACACATGATGATGATAATAGGTGCAAGCATGGCAGCATGGTTAAGAAGGTTGCTTCTTAACTATGTGGTTTTAGGTTCAGGTCCACAGCACAGGACCTTCAAGTGTCTTCTATAGCCTCAGACCAACCAAAGAGTAGAGTTCATAGATGGAAACTGAATCACACACATTGTATGTGAGTGTGTGTCTCCACATGGGATGATTCTGAGTGAGTAGCACTGTTATATGAGTGATATTTGTTTAGTTTCCCAAATAAAACATGTCAGGGGAAAATATTACCTTGCTTGGAAACAGATGAATGTTGATGACAGGAAGGGCATTCAACTATAGAAATTCTACCTTAACAAATTATGTCTGACTCATGCAAGCATGAAAGTGGATGTTAAAATGATTATGTCATCACCATAATCATTTAAGGTCCATCTTCCATGCTGGCAAGCCAGAAAGCTGGACCAGACTCCATTGTCTACTTTGGCATGGTTTCTACAGCTACAAATACTTCAAGAGAGGAATTTAATAGATGTGAACTGTGCAGCAGCTCAGATTAACCCAGGGCTATGGAAGAAGGCAATTACCCAAGGTGCCATACAGTGAGATTGAATCTAAAACCATCTAGTGCTGCAAAGGAAATCTTTGCCACAGCCTTGTCTGCATCTATATGAAACAATACAAATTCTTTAGTTTCACCCTCAAACGTACTGACCATAAGACTGATTTTCAAATCTCCCTATGCATTTGAAATGTACATACATCACTCCTTTTTTCAGTGCTCATTTGTGGAATATATATATATATATATATATATATATATATATGCACATATATATTCAGCTTATCGAACTTCGATATGGCTAAAAACCTACAATCTTCTACACCAATAAATTATTATTGTTCCTGGAAGAGTGTAAGTACCTTGAGAGAAAAGTTGAACTTAAGAAGCATCAGTTGTAGTGTGCAAGAGAGATGATTGCACTAGTATGGTCATGTGGCGAGAATGGATGAGGATAGCTGTGTGAAGAAGTGCCACACCCTAGTGGTTGAGGGAACCTATGGAAGAGGTAGATCCAGGAAGATCTGGGATGAAGTGGTGAAGTACGACCTTCGAACATTAGGTCTCACCAAGGCAATGATTTGTGACTGAAACCTTTGGAAATATGCTGTGCATGAGAAGACCCGGCAAGCGAAGTGAGACCATAATCTGAGGCCTCTGCCAGGGGTGTAGCCAGCCCACTTATGCGTACCTTTCCTTCATTGGACATTAAACTCCACTTGCGAAGACCTGTTGGGGCAAGTGAAAGCACCTGTACCAGTGGAGCGCTAAGAGCACCATCCGAGCGTGATCGTTGCCAGAGCAGCTTTCTGGCTTCCGTGCCAGTGGCACGTAAATAGCACCATTTGAACGTGATCATTACCAGTGTCGCCTTCCTGGCAATTGTGCCGGTGGCACGTGAAAAGACATTCAAGCGAGGTCATTGCCAGTGCTGCTGGACTGGCTCCTATGCAGGTGGCACGTAAAATACACCATTTTGAGCGTGGCCGTTGCCAGTACCGCCTGACTGGCCTTCGTGCTGGTGGCACGTAAAAGCACCCACTACACTCTCGGAGTGGTTGGCGTTAGGAAGGGCATCCAGCTGTAGAAACTCTGCTAAATCAGATTGGAGCCTGGTGTAGCCATCCAGTTCGCCAGTCCTCAGTCAAATCGTCCAGCCCATGCTAGCATGGAAAGTGGACGTTAAACGATGATGATGATGACATATAATCTTACTATTGGCAATACCATGTTTTCAGTACAAATTAGATAATGCAGTCATAAGTTTACGTAATGTTTGAATACGTAGGATGATGAAGATGCAAATGTTTTTAGTCATAAATCTGCACAAGCAAAACTGACCTGGAAGTCAATGTTAGTAACATAATTTCAGTATTCACTTGGTTTACTAGTGAGCAGAAGTACACCACGCAACTTCTGAAAATATTTTAATACTATGAATACCATATTAAATGTTATGACTATGTTAAAATATGAATCGATTTCGTCAAACTACCCATCTATTTTTGTAACAAGATAATTCGAAAGGGAGCTTGAAAAGAGTTCTCTACCCTTAGTGAGAAATATAAAAATTTCCCATTTTTCCATCATCAATAATTTAATGTCCACTTTTCCAATGCTTGCATGGATCAGATGGAATTTGTTGGGGGAAGATTTTCTACGGTAGGATGCCCTTCATGTCGCCAACCCTCACTTGTTTCTAAGTACGGCAATAATTCCCCGTAGTCACATATTTTCACACAATATTGGAAGGATGCCATTTGCATAATCATGGCACTCATTAAAAACTTTCATATACTGTCAAGGCATTGTTCTATATATGCATATATATATATATATCTTCAACAGCCTTTCTGTGTGTTACTAGTAGCACACATGCATATATATATCTTTAACAGCCTTCTTAAAGTTTCCACCTACAAAATTCATTCACAAGGATCTAGTTGACTGGGAAGCTACTATTCAGTGGGACTGAATCCAAAACCCTGTGGTTAGGAAGCAAACTTCTTGACCACCCAGCCATGCCCTTCTCTGTGAAGATCAAAATAAAATTTCTTGCAAGGAAACAATGAAGTGATGTTGAAATTGGCACCTTTTTTAAAATATTGGATTGATATTTGTTTCTTTTACAGCTTTATATTCATGTTCAAAAATTAATATGGATGGTTTGAAGAATAGTTTTGTTTTATAGCCAGGTACCCCAGGATATAATCACAATGACTGTATTGTAATAGTAAGTTTTAAACTGTGTCCATGAGAATATACAAAGATTTTTCCTCTGAGACAGGAAGTCAAGTTCAAATGCTTTCTTTCATAAGCACCTGCTCTTCTTGAGAGAGAGAAAAAAAATGAGAATATGCATATGGTTTATATATGAATAACTGTACCGATGGTTGTATATTATGAATTTATGCCTGTATCCATGTGTGCATTAGTCTAAGTAGAAAATATTAATAACACTCACCTCAAATATAGATACACATATACTAGGCTCAATACCACTTCTTTTTTGTATCTTCCATCACCCTGCTCCTCTTCATCTACACTGTCTGAAATAGGAGATTAACTTACTCTCCAGTGAATTGCTAATCTCACTACACTAAGATATATTGAAATATATCAACATTCCTGGTGCCTGTCACTTACACAAATTAATCCTTTTATTCAACTTAGTAACAGTTGAGGACAACTCAGATATAGCTTAACCCCAACTCAACATAACAGCCCAACAGATTTCAATTAAATCAATTTCAGCAGTTCAGGTCCAGTTCAATTGATCTTAATGGCCCAGCGCAGCCTAACTAATAGTAACAGCTCAATTCAGTCCAATTTATCTCAGTGGCTCAGCCTAGTCCAGATTAATTAATTTCAACAGCTCAGCTCAGGCTAACTGATCTCAATAGATCAGCCCAACCCAAACAAGACATTATCATTAGAGTAATTAATACAAGACTGGCACTCAAAATCTAAATGAAATTTAAAACTTACTTGAACTTGGAGAATTAGCTGAACCATTGTTGCTATTTGAAGTGGTATTGTTTGAACTGCAACTAGAAGTGGTGTTAGTTGTTGTGTTTGTGGTGCTTGTTGTGGTGTTAGTATTGTTGTTGGTGTTACTGTTGTTATTACTGTTATTATTGTTATTACTGCTTGGGGCTGTAGTTGGGATGCTGCAAGGAGGTCCAGGGCCCAGATCTAAAGATATGTCCCAGATAGGATCGATTGTGGTGGAAACATTACTGAAAAGAAAAAGAAAATAATAAAAATGACATATTTAGCTACAGTAATATATTTTTTTTAATTAGGGGTTAAATACCAATAGAATGTATATTACTAGCATTTCCGTGAAACAAAGAATAAGAGCCAGGAGTGTTTTTGAAATTTGAAACTGAATCAACAATTATGTCTGCTGCTACAAGCTTATATCTTCTGGAAATGTTAAGCACCATGACAAATCACAAAAATAAAACAGTGTCTTCTATTCCATTACTCCACAAAACAATCAGTGGATTGGCAAAATTGTTAGACATTGGATAAAATGTCTTATTCAGCTCTTTGTATTTGGAGTTCACTTGTGACTTTTGGCATTCTCTTCGACAACACTGGTGGCATAGGGAAGGAAAGCTTGCAGCATAAGCAACTACTAGTCTGCCATAAAATACTTGGCCCAGGTTTGTATCCTGGAGAGAAAAGTTTTTCAAGTGCAGATATCTGGTCAACCTTCACCAATGAAGCCTTAATAGCAAGAAACCAATTTTCTTGTTAACTAAGTGTTGTTGACTCCAGATTTACAATGGGCCAACTAGTCCTACAATGGTAAGAGTGATAAGAGATCGCTTGTATAACTGATGGGAACAGTACCACAAGAAGCATCAGTTCATAAGTTTTCTTATTGAAAGATATACACACAGATATTACAGGTTTCAGGACAGTTTCTTCTAATCATATTTCACTCAAAAGGCATGAGCCAACCAAAGGCAATAATAGAATCCACAAGACCAATATATCATGCAGTGGGACTGAACTCTGAACCATATGGTTTGAAACAAACTATTAATCACACAAACAAATCTACCACTAATTACATACCTGACTTTCCATGCTGCCCTGGCTTGGACAAGTTTTCTAAGGCAGTGTTTTACAACTGGATAACCTTCCTGTCATGAACTCTTTTTGTTGCTTCTTATGACATAAATGACAAGACATACCTATTCTGAAACCAGGATGCCATTAGTTTTGGGTGGATATCTTATTGGGATTTGAACTCAGAATGTAGAGAAACAAACCTAAATACTGCAATTCATTTAATAATAATCATCATTTAACGTCTGTTGTCCATGCTGGCACGAGTTGGATGGTTTGACAGGGCAGGCACGCTGCACCAGATTCCAGTCGGATTTGGCATGGTTTTCTATGGCTGGATGTCCTTCCTAACACCAACCACTCCAAGAGTGTAATGGGTGCTCTTATATGCCACAACTGCGATTTTGCTTGGCTTGATGAGTCTTGTTCTCAAGTATGACATAATGCCAACGGTCTTGGTCATTGCCTCCATTAGGCCCAACATTCGAAAGGAACTCACCCACTTTGCCTCCGTGAGGCCTAATGTTCAAAAGATGTTCTTTACATGCCACCAGCATGAACGCACTTGGCTTGATGGGTCCTCTCAAGCACAGCACATCGCCAAAGGTCTCAGTCACCAGTCATTGCCTCTGTGAGGCTCAAAGTTCGAAGATCATGCTTCATGATTTCGTACCATGTCTTCCTGGGTCTACCACGGGTTCCCTCCACAGTTAGAGATCAGTACTTCTTTACACTGCTGTCCTTGTCCATATGCATCACACAACCATACTGGCACAGTCGTCTTTCTTGCACACCACATCTGATTCCTCTTATGCTTAACTTTTCTCACAAGATGCTTACACTCTGTTGAACATGCACATCCAGCAAAGCATACTGGTTTAATTTCTCTCAAGCCTACACATGTCCTTGGCCGTCATAGCCCATGTTTCACTGCCATCAAACAATCTGTCTTTCACTCTGAGAGAGAGGCCCTTTGTCGCAAGCAGGGGTAGGAGCTCACTGAAATTTGCTCAGCCTAATCTTATTCTCACAGCTATGCTCTTGGAGCATCCACCTTCACTACTAACTTGGTCATCTAGATAATGGAAGCTATCTACTAGCTCTAGCTTGCTCCCCTGGCAGTTGATGGAGTCTATTTTCTGCACATTTTCAGTGTTCTTTGTACCTGTGCACCTTTCACATGCAAAAGTTAGTTTCTCTGTTACCCTTCCTCTGATGTTGCTGCACCTTTTATGTGTCCAAAGCTTACATTGGGTGCATCTTATGGAGTTTCTACACATTGAGCAGGGCCATCTACCTGAAGAGATTTGTGATTTGTCTGCTTTCCTACTTACTATGACTATGGTTTTTGCTAGGTTAACCTTTAAGGCCTTTTGATTCTAGACCTTACTTCCATACCTTGAACTTCTTCTCTGGTTCAGGTAGTGATTCAACTATAAGAACAAGGTCATCAGCATATAGGAGCTCCCAGGAGCAGCCTATCTTGAATTCCTCTGTTATTGCCTGGAGGTCTATGATGAACAAGAGGGGAGCTGAGCACTGATCCTTGGTGAACCCCTACTTGTACCCTGAATTCTTTGCTGTACTGGTTGCCTATCCTCACTTTACTGGTAGCGTCCCTTGTACAGCTCTCACCAACCACTCGTCTATCCTTAGTTTCTGCACTGACCACCAGATAAGGAATCTGGATTCTCTGTCAAAAGCTTTCTCCTAGTCAACAAAAGCCAAGTACAGAGGTTTACCTTTGGCTCGGTATTTCTCCTCAAGTTGCCTTACCAGAAATATAGCATCAGTGGTGCTTCTACCTGGCACAAAAACAAACTGCTACCCAACTTAAGTAAATAAGTAAGGTTTTTCTCATTGACACAAGATCACAAGTTTGCAGGAGAGAAGCATAGTTACTTGAATCTATCCCAGTAAGTATCTGTTAATAATTCTAATGAACAAGAAGGATGAAAGACAATTCCATTCGGTTTTGAATCTTGGACACAGAGATATGTAATTTAATAATGTATTTAACCCAGTATTCCATTAACTCTGCCAACATTACCAAAGGTTAAGAAAATAATAGTAACTTTGTGTAACAGAAACAATTGGCACAAGTTGCTTGAGCACTTGAAAAACTAATGTATTGCATTTGAGACCAATTAATTACAAATAAAACTGGTTTCTTCTTGTTAACTAAGATCTGCATTGGTCAAGGTTGATAACATGTCACTACCTGAAAAGTTTCCACTTGAAGATGCAAAATTGGACACATTTTTTTCTTTTATAGCAGGCTAGCATTGTCCATACTGCAGGCCTTTCCCTTCCATGCCACTTCGATGGCCAAGAGAAAAGCATGAGCTACTGAATGTTGTCACAAATGAACTCAAAACACAAAGAGCAAGAACAAATATTGCAAGGCATTCTGCTTGTTGCTCTCACAATTCTGGCATTTCTTGTTAAGTCCATCAGTAATATTTTCACTAAAACTTTGAATAAAAATGAACATCTTTTTTTCAAAATAATGAACAAAAATATTTTGCAGTAGCAGGCGATAGGTATGTGAAGATGACATGCTCTCAGTATTTCATTGATTACTTACTCTCAATGAACATAATCTAACTATTGAAAACAATACTTCATACAAGTGATGTGCAGTTCAAACATGTATTTGCATAACTGTTAATATAGAAAAGATATCTAGAGAACATACTTGCACTCTTGACATGTAACATCTGACTGCAAACCACCCGTAAATATTTGATCGATGATACAGTTGCAGTGATGAGGATTGTTATAAGAGATACCATTGGTTCCTGTAAATAAGAATAAGAATGTTACAAGTTTATGGGAGAAAGGATTTAAGATAATTAAACAGACACTGTAACTAAGTATGATCTTGTCTTGGTCACAAGGATAAAATAACAATTACTAAACTATGATTCCTACAGAATCTAAGTCTTTTCGATATGATGGTGGATATTGTAGGCAGTTTTTTCTATAGGAGGAACTGAACTAAGCCCTGGGAGACAATGAGCTTTTGTGCTACCAGTCTGAAGTATACCACCTTCAACACTTAATTAGGGAGTATGTAGTCTGGAGTAAGGTCACAACACAGTGATGGGAATGGGGAATGAGCCAGCAACTTTTAGCTGGTTGTTTAGCAATGCATCAACTTAGCAGTCTAAGGTTTACAGATATTTTAGTTATCATTTAAATTATCAACCCCCAGAGGGATGAAAGTGCAAATTGATGCCAGTGGTAGTTGATCTCAGAATGAAGGTGTATGAAATTAAATACTGGAATGCACCCCACTCTCCTAAAATGATAATGATTTCAAAAATAACAACACTTGCTTCTTGGAGATGTAGGATTCCGGATTTTTTTTAGTTTTAATGGATACCTTTAAAGTAAGAGCCGCTAATGTGTATATGTGACACAGTCATTGATTTAATTCACATCAACTACTACTTCATCTTTTCAATATAATCATTAAATAGTATATACTTTAAATCAATAAACTTTTATTGTTTCTAACACATATTTGTTACATCTACTTTGATCATTTCAGCATGTGTTACTTATACACACCAGTATCATGAAATAATTTAAGATAATATGTTCATCTGTTAAGAGGAAATTTGATTTGTTTATGAAGTTTTTGCGAGTCAGACTCATACAGTGATTCATGAAAAATATACATGTTGAGAGGTTATAACAGAATCAAGAAAAGCATGAAAGTAAGGTGTACATGTTTACCTTTACAGTGTCGATGTAAGACGTCTAATGCGGCTATGAGGAATTCATGGGCATCTTGCTGCTCATAACCAGCAAGATGTCGAGCATTTGTCCACACCAGATGTAACAGACGGTATGGGATGTGTGGTGCACGATTACCAGAATAAAACTGAAATACAGCAAAGGAATTAGAATAATAATCTTTTGCAATATTTATTATTACAATACTTTCTAACATATAAAATAATAATGGCTTCAAATGTAGACACAAGCATAACTGTCTGGTTAAGAAGTTCACTTTGGAAACATGTAGTTTATATGTGTGACACCTTGGGCAAGTGTCTTCTACTAAAGCCACAGGCTGACCAATGCCGTGTGAGTGAATTTGGTAGCTGGAAATATGTGTGGAAGCCTGTTGTATATAATTGTGTGTGTGTGTGTGTTTTGTCCTTCCCAACTCCTCCACTTGACAACTGGAGCTGTTTGTTTATGTCCCTGTACCTTAATGGTCCAGCAAAAAAGTACTGGGGGTGATTTGTATAATTTAAAGACATTACTTCAGCACAGCCACAATGCAATGGCTGAAACGAGTCAAAATGTGTATAGGCATAAGACCACACATTTTGACTGTGTTTTACTCAACCATATCAGGATGAAAAGCAAAATCAAAGTTAGGAGTATTGTAATTTAGAATATAAAAGGAAGCACGTGATGTTTTATTTAGTGTTTAGTTACTCCAGCTATCCACAACTTTAATACAGGTAATTTCTTACATAGGTACAAGATTAGAAATTTGGGAGAGACTAGTAGATTAAATCAACAGTAGTAGTTAATTGGTATCTATTTTATCAACCCCCGAAGGATAAAAGGCAATGTTGACCTAACAGGATTCGAACTCAAAACATAAAGAACTGGAAAAAATACTGCAAGGCATTTTTTCCCCCTGACACTAACAATTTTGCCAATCTGCTACCCTAATAATTGTTTTTAGCAATGGAACAAAGCCTGAAATTTGAGGCAGATTAATCTATTACACTGATTCCAGAACTTGTCCGGTGCTTTATTTTATTGACCCTAGAGGAATGAAAGGCAAAAATTGACCTCAGTGAGATTTAAACTCAGAATGTAAAGAGCTGGGACAAATACTGCAAGGCATTTTTTCCAGTGCTGTAACAATTCTGCCAATCCATCACCCTAATAATATTCTTTGTAGAACATTATCTCCATAATAGTCCAATAAAAAGACATGTTTTGTTAAATGTTCTATCTCTTTTAAAACTTGACTTTTACATCTATAACTCCATATCTCATGTTGGTCATAACTTCTCATGTACCATATATTTGAATGATAACATACCAAGTGATAAAATACATACAATGAATTGAAGTGAAAAAATAATAATTTCTTACATAGGATTATCAGATTGTGTGATGATCATACCATTCTTGAGGATATTAGGAAATTAAAATCACATTATCTTTAGTTTTAAGGCAATACTTTCTTTTGTCTAAAGCACACAGCCAGTTTTTGTGGGCAGGGTTAACTGATCTTAAAGTGACTAACTGTTGCTTATTTTATTGCTTCTAGAAGGTCAAAAGGCAAAAACCAACATTGGCAGGACTAGGTATAAGTATTTGAGGAATAAATTAAAATACTGGAAAAAATATTAAGAAGGATATTTCAATGTGGGCAATATTAAATTATGACATCATCCAGAAGAGGGCCAAAACTAGGAAACTCTAAATATTATCTGAAATAAGCTTAGTTTTGTAAATCTAGGAGGAATTATCAGAGAATTGCTCTAAGCACAGGCAGGCTTGCATGGCCAGACAATTCACTTCACAACCATTGGGTCTCAGATTTGAGTTTGTTCTGCGACACTTTAAGCAAATGTCTTCTATCATACCCTTGGGTTAACCAATGTCAAGCGGACGTTAAACGATGATGATGATGATGATGATACTGAAATTCAGTGTGCAGCTCTCTGGCTTGCCAACTCTGGTCGAACTGTCTAACCCATGTCAACATGGAAAATGGATGTTAAAGGATGATGACAATGAAAACGTGTATGTAAACCACCTGTTGTGTATGTAAAGTAGTTGCTGTTAAATGGTTACAGATCAAGTAGAAACAGTAAAAGGTTTAGTGAATCTTTTAGTCCAGTCAAAGACATGACAATTAATTTTTTGAGTATTGGTACCACAATAAAATACTTCAAGTACATTCTGTAAAGTGGTTGGTGTTAGGAAAGGGATCCAGCTGTTAAAACCATGCCACAAATGCAATGTTATGTTCTACAAACCAATCTAGGTGGGCAGTAAGTCCAAATAAAAACAAAAGACATGTACATATATATATATATATATATATATATATATATATATAGATATAGATATATATATATAGTATGAAAGTGTGTATGTCTGCATATCTTAGGCAGTAGTGATATTGTTTATGTTATTCTTTAACAAAATGTCCTGCAGCATTTCAACATATAAAAATGCAGAATAAAATACCCTACTTGATAGACAGGAAGAGCATCCAACTGCAGAATACTGCCTCAATGAAGTTTTCCTCAAACTCATGTCAGTATTAAAGAAAAAAAAAAAGCATATAAAAGCAAATTTGCCTTCAGCATAACACTGATATCCTATATTTTTTTTACAAAGCTACAATTTTGGAGAAATGATTTATAATGAATGAATTGACTTGAGGGTATATATGTCTCTTTTCTAGCAGAGTAAATGGCTATGTGGAAATTATGGTAGACTTTAAACAGAATTTAGAAAGATAAAACTACTGCTTGGAAAGCCACAACTACTTTTACATAGTATGGAAGAAATAACTAAGTGAATTAATACTTAATATGTACTGTATAATAGGTGCAGTTATGTCTGTGTGGTTAAGAAAGCCTACCTCTTCTATTGCCTCGGGCTGACTAATACCTTGTAAGTGGAATTAGAAAACAGAACCCAAACGGAAGCCCATCATGCACGAGCGTGTGTGTGTGTGTGTGTGTGTGTGTGTTTGTAATAATCTGTGCATGTCATCATTTGCTTTCTTTATATGAGGCCATCTGAGCAAAGAAAAGGTGCTGTCATGCATACATTGTTGATGCAGTTCTTGCTTTGAAAATGGAATAAAAATCCTTTACTTGTAAGGGTTGGAGATAGGAAAAGTAACCAATCATAAAATACTGTCTCAAATAAGTACCATTTTTATGCCAGCATAGGAAAATGAACATAAAATGAATGAAGGAATGAAAGAGTATTGGTACTTTTAAAACATCCCAAGCAGAACATGAATTCTGAATCAAGGAAGATAAAGCTAAATGTCAACTGTAATGCACTTAGTTCAATTCTGTATTGCTCTAGTCATCATTAATACCACTAACACCACCACAATCCCAAAATACTGGTTTCTTGGTAATCCGATTTTACACACATTGACTGTGTACACTAAATGCTGGTCTCTAGTTGACATTTGTAATGTCCTCCAAATCAATGCCTGTAGCATGGTAAAATCTTCTACCCTCAACTTTTTTTTATCAAAGAAAACATAATTGATAAATAAGGATGTTTGTTGCATAGGGCCCTCTATGACACTGTTTCTTCATATGACCTCCTTTGAATCCCAGCACTCCATGAAAAAATCCTGGAGTTTTGCAACATAAGGGAAGTGTCTTGACAAAATTCAATAAAAATGTATTTTATGAAAAAAAATCGATTTACACCATTTTCAAAATAAGAAATTAGTAAAATTTCTTTTTATCCAGATAAATTCCTTCAAACTCAAACAATTTTTTTGTTTCATTTAATGTCAGAATAACAGTGGTTGTCCAGAGTGTCCAAACTCTTTTACAGAGTATCACAAACACTTTATTTTTATGATATATTTCCATACAGTTTTGTGTTTTAGGGAAAACTGTATAAGGGTTCCACAACAAAATAAGCTTGGGAGCCATTGCTCTAATGTTTCTATTGAGAAGAGGTTTTCCCATAGGATCTGACCTCAGTTATGGGCTTTGCATAAAAAAACGAAAAAGAAAAGAAAGGAATGGGTGATTGTTTTTTAAGCTATGTATATTTGATTAAAATACTGAAAGGAAGGGACGTAATCAACAGAGTTAAATAACTTGTAAATGAGAAAATGTTTAGTTGTAGATTAACTTGCCAGTTTTATACTACCTATTGTACAGCTTTATAGTAGAATAAAAGAAATTATCTTCTTCCAAAAACATCACAATGTCAACGTCAGTATTTGAAAGCTGCAGCTGTCGAGTTAATGGATTAGCAAAATAAACCATTACCTCCTGGAAAAGACGAGACATTTCACACACCAGACATTTTTGAGCTTCACTATCCATTTGACAGACGTGCTGATCAGCTAGAAAAAAGTCCCTTAAAATTGGTGTGTGCGTCAGGGCTTGGACAATACAATTCATGAAACAAGTGTTTCCCAGGTTAATGAGACCTCGTAGACCTATAAAAAAAATTCCACAGAAGGAAATCTTAAAAGGATCATTATCATCAACATCAACAACAAACAGTAAAAGCAAAAGAAAAAACACATTCCATAACCTATGAAGTTGGTAATCACTAATAATGTAGCCTACCTACAAGTTGTGGAAATACTTGTAGCTTCTTTGCATTTACCTTGCGGTTTTAATTAACTTCTCCAATCGGGTCTATGTCTTAAATTAGTTTCTGACACTCAGCTGTCATTGGCAAAGGGTAGGCAAACATCTTGAAACCAGTAGCAGTCGACCAACAATCATGAATTTTATTACTTATTACAGAAATCACACCAGTACACAGCATCTATAAAAGAATTTTTTTTCTTTAGAACTGATTAAGACACATGACTACAATAACAGAATAATGTGGTCAGGTATCATCCACTGCTCCTCAATGAAAGAGCTAAGTATGGACTGAAGAGTTTTTTCCTTCATGTGATGTGGTAAGAGAGAAAACAGAAAATTATGACATTTAAGTTTTTCTCTCAAGAGTATTAATGCAATAAAATTCTGTAACTATTATGTCTTGGGGGAAAACAGTGAAGACTTTATCTTTGAGTTCTTATTCAAGGAAAGGTATGCAAGAGAAAGGCTTTCTGTTGGCCATGAGAAAATTTGAGTTCAACGTTGCAATCTACTGAAACAGTGATTAATTGTTGTGCTTCCTATACAGTAGGAAACTACCTCCATATGGCGCCTCTTTACCACTAAATGGATCAGGGTGGTTAAAAGTTGAAGTGTCTTTGCCACAGACACAGTATAGTGCTGGCGACAGGAGATCAACTAACAAACCTTCAGCTGGCAGTCTATCCCCCCCCCATCAAACTACTTAGCTGAATCTCTCATAATATTGCAATAAACAAAAATAAACTTCACTCATTAAACAAAAGGAGAAGAGAGAGAGAGAGAGAGAGAGAGAGAAGGAGCAAGGTGAGGAAGGTCAAATCAAAGAAAGGATGAAGATGGACAAAAGTGTGAAAGAAAATGATGAATGCAAAGGTTTAAATTTTGAAAGAAAAGGGAAAAAAATTAACCTTTCAACTTACCAATAGTAGAGTTGTCTTCTACTTTTAGCCTTTTTCTATTTTTGGAAAGTAAATCCACTTCACATTGGTCAGGTTCCCACGGTGAAAATTGTTCTTTGATTCCTGAAATGATAAATTTTAGTTACTTTTGAATCTAAAAAGAATGTTTTTTTTTTTATTAGATAAAGGGATTAATATTGTACAAAAAGAGGTGCACAGTTGAGTGAATCAACAATACCAGCATATAATTGTTAATATTTTTATAATACTTTACCTTCATAAAAATGATGAAATGTAATGTCAACCCAGTTGGTATTTGAACTCATAAAACATCACACATACAATCTAAATGTTATCAAAATACAAATATACATTATCAGGCAATATGCTTTTGCAGAATCATATAGTAAAGTGCTTATCATAATAATAATCCTTTATACCATAGGCACATGGTCTGAAAACTTTGGTGGGGTGAGGGTGAGTCAGTTACATTGATTCCAGTGCACAACTGGTACTTATTCTATTGATCCTAAAAAGAAGAAAGGTAAGGTATTTGAACTCAGAATGTAGAGCCAGAAGAAATTGTTTGGTGACTGCAATAATTTGATTCTTACAGTACGACTTGTCTTTTCAATGAATTAATCCACAGCAAGCAGAGGAAACAGCTTTTGAATTTATTTCTTCCTATAGGAAATAAATAGCCACTGTAAAGACTTGAGTCATGAACTCTAAAGAATTAAGAACAAAATTGTTGAATTGCACAACAGTCAAAGTCTACATCATTGTTAATATCCACTTCCAAAAGATTAGGAATGCACAGACTCAAAGAGATAAGATGGATAGTTGATATAGAGTATGTGCATGTGTGTGTGTGTGTGTATATCATTATGATCATCATTATTTTATGTTTGCTTTTCATGCTGGTAAGGATTGGATTGGTTGTTACTATGCTGATGAGTCAGAGGAACAGATACCTCACTTTTAAGTTTCATTTTTGCTTTGCTTTCTATAGTTACATGCCCTTCTTAACAACAAACACATTAATGAGTGTACTGCAAGTATTTTTTTGTGGCACCAGTATTAGGGAGGTCGTTCCATCTCCAACAAAACTAAAGAGGTCCTTTTGATACCACTCTTAACAAAACGCACTGACTACATTTTATTATGGCACCAACACTAAAGATAGGGGTGAGGGTAATGATGGGTAGTAAAAGATGAATAAATGTTGAGGGTCAATGAGGGAGTGTAAGGTGGAATGTATGGAGTGCATGCATACTTGATGAAGTCTCTTAAGCATGTGCCTTAAGATGGCTATGGGAACAAGACTAGCAAAAATGAAAGAGGAGATGGAGTGTTGGTGAAAGGGTCGGATAAATGCAGTGGCATCCTTAGTTAAACTGGAGGCATTGTATGATGAACAGAGAGAAAAGGGCTGGGTGAAATTGAGGGATAAGCAATAGGCGCACAAGAGATAAAGGTAAGGTGTTAGGAACACAGGTAACAGCAGTATGAGTGATAGACATGTGACTGACAGTGATGTTTGATAAGAGAGAGGTGTGAGTGGGATGAGTGATGAGGGGCTGTGGAATGGTTATTAAAAGAGATGAGAGGCTATCAAAGAGATCCATGATGTAGATTTGACAGTATACATACATGTGTGTGTGTGTGTATGAGAAAAATACTGAGTGAAAATGTTTACCTAGTGAACAAGCTGATCTCCTGATCTGATCTTTGGCTAAGTCTTCTAATTCTTTATCATAAACATAGTCCCCACAAGGGGTACAATAGACAGCTCCATAGGAAAGGTCTACAGCTGAAAATAGAGAATGATAACAGTTAGAGTCATTCAGTTATTTCTATATAAAATCAAAGGATAGATCCCCCTTTTTAGTCAACAAAACAATAACATTTAAAGTCAAAAGGAAAAAAAAAAAATAATAGGCAAAGTATCCAAGTTATGCATCAGTCTAATTTGTTGACACCATGCTACACTGTACAGTGTAATACAATGAGTAATCATATTGTCTCTGAGCCAACAAAAACCTTGCTCAAAACATTCCAAAGATCAAAATAAACAAAAGTAAATGGTTCAATGAAGATTGAAATGAATTGGGTTAAGACACAGAAAGGTGAGAAAGGATGAAACAGTGCCTTACTCAAGGGATATAAACAAAGTTCAACTGAGAAGTTGAAACTTTATCACCTTTACAACAACAATGTCAACAATAAATTTAATCAGAAGCAGAGAAATGAGTGGGATTCCCCCCCCCCCCTCCTTGACTTGTAAACCTGTTATCCAAAATTTAAGCAGTCAATGGCCAGCGAGTTGAAAGTTTTCTGACACCTGTATTGCAAATTTAAACTAACAAAATGAAACCAGATAATTAAAATTGTCTGACATTTGTAACTTAATAAATGAATGAATGAATGAATGTGACACGAGGTGATATATTTGTTGTTGTTCTGGAAACAATTGTTAAACAAAAGAAATGAGGACACTGGAATTTTAAATTACAATTGAGTGAGAGGTACAACCACTGATTCATTAAGGTACTGGACCAATGGTGCTGATATCAAGATTTCAGAATCAACAATACCACTCTACTTACCTGACTAAAATCAACCAACTTTCATCCATTCTGTAAACAGTATGAAAAAAAAGTTTCCAGTTTCCAATAGCAACTTCTTTAAAGAGAAAGCTCAGTTGAATGTTAAAGAAATATATACAATAAAATAGCATTAATAAAAAATTTCAGAATGTTACCTAGGTTATGACTTTTGTTTTTTGCATGGTCATGGATGTGTTTTGCCTGGAAGCAGCCAAAAAAGACACACTCTAAACAAGCATGGAGCCTTACAGAGCCTTGATGGCAGGTATGACAGAGACACTTCTCAGCCTGTAAGATAAAAATTGAAATTTTTCTCTGTCAATAATAGCAATATGGAGAAGAGAAAGGTAAAGATAAAAATGACAATACCTGGCTGTGACAATGTCTTCCAATCTTCTGTTTCTTGTCTGAGTCAGTTTGAGAATAGTAAAGTAAGATAACATTTAATTATTAAAGACAAAATGCTCCAACAATATCAAACAAGACTTCCAAGGTATCTTATTTATGATAGTATGGATTAATAATAATAATAATCTTTTATTATAGTTAAGCCCTTTAACATTGGAGACAGTAATATGATGAGAAGGATAAAAAAACTGATGGATTTAGATAAAATAAAACAAAAACGAAAGTAGTAACTGCAACAAGGAAATGGTCTTGTTCAGGAGGGACAATTACCTTCAGTCAATCAAAGAAACCCTACAGATTCAGGATGACTTCACTTTCAAGAACAAATGCCCTTTACCAGTTGTATTCTCTAGCCTAGAGGCATACACTAGCAGTAAATTTATCCACTTGGGCCATTCCTGCCACTCTTACTCACTCTTCCACAAGAAGGACATGCAAAAAGTAGATGAAGGCTTGGCTGAAGAAGAAAGAACCTATCTTCAGGTCTTACAGTTGTGTCCATCACAACCAGTTTTGCTATAACCACCAGACAGAGGTAAGACTGCCTGCTCTTCTCAATCAAAAGGAAGCTTCAGGGTGATCCTTATAATAGATTTAGCATCTCAGGCATGACTGGATGTTGGTACTTCCATGCCTGTAGAGTTTGTTTTTAAACTAGCAATGTCCCTCGCTAGCACTGCTAGACCAGGGATTTCTGGAAGCTACCAATATCTCCAGGATGAAAGCCAACAGACCTGCCATTTGATCTCTTTACTCAACATTTCAGGAATAGTTTCCTCTCAGCTTATTTTAGCATGAGATTAGCCATTTTGTTTATAACCTAATCCCAGCTTCTATCTATCTGGAGTTCCAAATCAAACTAGATCCCAAGTAAATTAACCAGTTTGTCACTCCAGCATCCCACAGCACTAGTTGGCAGCATGGAATTAACTTCCTGTGTCAAGCTACAAGTCTACCAACTTGTTTGGGCTGATTTTGCTCCTGTTAGCACATCATATTCCTTTAGAATGGTGCTGATCATCATCACCTCTGTACTGCCTCAAAATGTGTACCTTAGGTAGGCTGACAATTTTTAGCAAAACAAATCACGCCATGAGATTAGAAAATGGAAATTTTGACAAATGCTGTCTGCATCGATCCTTATACTGTGCATTAAACTTAGGTTTTCTGATGTAGGGAAAATATGTTAGCATGAAATAATATTAGATATATAAAAAAAAGATTTGATTTTAAAAAATGTTTCGGCATTTGTTACTTTTAACCTATTCTCGAATAATGTTTTCCATCTTTGTTATATTGCAGGTGGGAAGCGCCTGTGATGGTCATGCATTTGCCGAGACATTTTTGTCGTGTGTGAGATGAAACGACACGAGAAAAGAAAAAAAAATACAGCTTCCTATGTATAATAAAGAGATCTCTCCAGAAGACAAACAGCATGGAAAATAGTTAATTGGATGATGTTTATGTCTTTCTCAATAGATGCAAATTAATTAGTTAAATGAAATGAAATTAAATTCGGAGAATCGACGCCGGGTACGAATTTTGGTTCTCGATTAACGGAAACCTCTTGGTATAACGGTTGTTATTACATAGAGTTTAAAAAGCAGCAGAACCTAGACAAGCAGAGAAACCTTACCTATGTTTACATATAGCTCTAGCTCAAGAACGAGGGGTTCTTAGTCACACACACCGAGATTACGTTCAAGTCAAACAAGTCAACTTGAGTAAGTCAATGTCCTTCCAAACACTAGGCTTATCTACCTATAAATCCACAGTCTGTGTGATTTTACAAACATACTCTCCTTCCACACTGAAATCTCTGCATCGCCGATCTTCCCATACAGTATGTCAACAGAGCATTCTTTGTAAGCCAACACTTTCTCTACAGTCAAACCTCGAGTCTTATTCTCAGCAACTACATTACGAGCGAATCCTTATTTCCCGACATGACCAGTGAAGACAACAAAGCATTTATATAAAAGAAGCATAGCAATATTTTAAAATTTCAAATACACCTGAATAAAATGGTCGTCAAATGATTAGAAAGAGAAATCGAAAAAATGAACTGTTGTTTGACATTTGACCTAAACGACGGAGACAGACCTAGTACTAATTGTTGACTCATTACCATTCGTTATTTTTCTTGTTGTAGACCTTTATCCACACCGATCTGACGTAGTTTTATTATTTTTTTTTTTAATCAGAAATCATTATTATTATTATTATTATTGATTTTAAATAATTTGATATCACATATATTAAATATAAATTATATTACATAATATAAAATAATATATACACATTAATTATATATGCGTAAGTAAATCACATAAAATGCATTTATAACATGGTATTTTAGGGAGATGAGGAGATTGGAAGTTGTGATGTTCATCGGTATGCCTATAGATCTAGCCTTCCACACATACTGCAATATAAGCCGCGTGAAACGATTTCAAGTAGGAATCGAAACCGAATCGCAGAGGCAATTCTCTAAAGAATTTATAGCTGAATGCACACACTACTACGGCAATTGTCAATTAGGATGTATATCAATAATACATCTCTGATAATTCCTTCGTTAGTGTTACTAATATCACTGGTGAAATGTGGTGCGACGTTAAGGGAGTTTTCTATGAACGTGTGTGAGCGATCCGGTTTCAAACTCCTTGTTGGAAGAGTTTCATAGCAATTGCGACCAAACAGAAAACAAACGTCATAACATCCTGTATTTGCCACTTTCCCTAAACAGGTCGAGTTTCTCGACTATCTACGAACAACAACAAAAAAGTACAAAACAAAATAAATAATCTTGATTATATCAAGCGTAACCGTCTCGTCTGTCAGTATCTGAAGTTCCATCCACAGTCAAGCTTTGAATATATTTGACCCTTCAGCAACGTGAAAATGGATGCTGTAGTGATGTATGGAATGTTTGAAATAAACAGAACTTCGTCCAAAATGTGTCAATAAAAATACATAACGTTAATATACTTTGTTTTGAGACAGAGAAACCAGTCTTTTATTGTTTTTTTTAAAATAAAAATAACTCAAATTTTATAATCTATTCAGTTGAAAGAGAAAAAATTTTTTTCTCAATTAAAGAAAGAAGATCTGAAAGATGAGCTGTATCTCCTCCGTAGAGTAACAACTAAAGATATTGCAGCCAAAAACCCAAGAAATTCGTTTCAACTAGTATCGTATCACGATATATACATTTCTTCTCTTTTGTAATTGAATTGATATTTTTTTTAAAAATCAGTTACCAGAAATTACTATTATAATTATTATACTAACAAGTTATATATACATCATACATATATATATATATATATATATATATATATATATATAGTAAATAAAACTAAATGTCATTGTTTACTTGTAATCAATAAAGGAAGTCTTGCGACACAAGACAAAGATAACTAGTATAGGGAGTAGAGGAATGAGTGGGGGGCATTTGAAGTTAAAAAGTACCACTGGTACAGTAATTATATATATATATATATATATATATATATATATATATATATATATGTACATATGTATATATAATTTTATTATATTACAGGCACACACATGTAATATTATGACAAACGGAAAAATATTTTCTACTTTGTTATTAACTAATCACCTTCCACATAATTTTATTTCTGAAGTACGAAGAAAAGGGCATTGTTTATTTTGTTATCAATTTATTTACTTTTTCTACAGATAGCAAAATAATGACACACGCACACACACACGTGTGTGTGTGTGTGTGTCTTCGTCTCTCTCTCTCTCTAAATATATATATGTATGTATATATATATCATTTCATTGATGTTTATATATCTACAAGACATAGTCACGTGGATGCTATCCTTTAACATATAGTATGTTTTTCTTTGTGTGTATGTATATATATATATATACATATATATACATACACACACTATACATCGTTTTCCTTTTTCATTTCCTTCGGATTTTAATCAAATCTGCCGTCTTTGTATATCCCCTTTATACTTACTTCTCAGGTGTTCCCACAATAAATATTTTATGAAGTATAATAAATAAAACTACAGACAGCGACAGGAAACTTTGGCCTTTAGATGACAATGCAGAAAGCGATCCCCTTTAAATAAATTTACTACAATATATATAATCATACGCACACATATATAAAAGGAAATATACACAATAGTGTAAACAATCCTAAAATATAGGCACTCAATACAATAAACTACACACACAATATATATATATATTACTTCGATTCACGAGAAACAATCAAAATATGTGTGAAATATAATAGATTTCAAAGCGATTTATGTGAGATAATACAAATTATTGGTACACACAGGCTGATATATATATATATATATATATGGAGAAGCAGGTTACTGTCAATCCCTATATATATATATATATATATATATATATATATATATATATATACTCACGCACACAACAAAATCGCAGTCTGTGACGAAATCTGTAAAAATTCTACGATTTCAAAGACAAATTGTTATCTATTTACACACAAAAGGGAAAAACACGTAAATATTTGTCAAATTATAGGAAGTGAAATGATGCATGACAATAATTTAAAGAACAAAGTTAATAACCAAGAAATATGACTACCCACATATGTATATGTTCATACGGATATATTTGTATATTATGATGTATGTATAAATGCGTATATAGTGTAAATCAAGCTAGGAAGAAAGAAATGTTTGAATGTCAATATGAAGTTTTAACAGAGACAGCGGCTTCCCTAGATCAGGGAGACAACAACATCCGGATAAGGCGACTAGAACATAGTTTGCGGAAACCCTTTAGAAATGTATGCAGAAGGGGACATGATCAAGTATAGCAGTGGATAGTTGTGATGAGACAGTGGTAGAAATATAGTCATTAGACCATATTACCGAGATATTTGTACATACCTTGATTCTTCGGGCATCAGCTGACGAACAGGCAATGAAGTAAGCATGGATTATCCGGAATGGTTCGGTTCCCTTGGCTGATTTGAAAGCACTGAGATGCGGGCAGCCATTCACGTTCATTTTAGGGGCTTTGTGGTGTTGTCCCCGGTGTGATTGGTATTGCTGATTGGCCTGCTGTCGCTGCTCATGTCGGCCGGACCTTGGTGGGCACGGCCTGCTGTTGACCCGCACGGGGCTGACTGTGGCCAGGCCGGGCACACACACAGAGCCTTGCGAAGCCAGGACTCCTCCCACCTATACTCACTACAGATTGAGACAACGGGGGTAGTAAAGATCTCCCTAAAACACAGGATACACTATACAGTGAGGGGCTTTAAGCTAACTCAGCTGATGTTCTTCTTGCAATCCGTTTCCTAGAGTGGCAGGGGAAGCTAACCACCCCCCCGACACAACACTGTCCTACCACCACCCTGTTAGAGATATTGGTAGTAGTAGTCGGTGTGTGCTGGTGCTGCCTAGTATCACAATGGTAGGACTACTGGCACCAGACATTGGCAGTGGGAGTACTGATCAGAGCGGTGGTAGGAGAAGTTGTAGCAAGCGAGGTAGGAGGGCTGCTAGTAAAAACTGTGGTGAGAGTGGCAGTTACGTTATGACACTTTATCAAAAAAAAAAGATGGGAGAAAAATAAACGAGTGTCGGTTAAGAGATAACAGTAGTAGATGGACGTTGTTGGAGTAGTGGTAACAGTAGTAGTGACCGGCTGACGGAGTAGGAGGTATTCGCTCCCTCCTACCACAGTAGTAAGGTCACTTAGTAAGGAAGAAAAAGAAGAGGAAGAAACAACGCCAATGCAGGAGGGGAGGAGGAAACATGGTATGTACTTGTTAAGAAAAAAAAGATATTTTTCGAATGAGTAGTAGTGACAGTGTTTTCAATAAATAATAAAAAGAGAGAAAGAAGGAAAGAGTAATAGATAGATCCAAAGAGAGCTGTAATAGTAGTAGTAGTAGTAAGAGGAATTGTCTGTCTGTGTGTCCATTCATCAGTCAACAAAGAGATGCGCATCTCTTGATTTACCAATCGGCTTTGCGCACATGCTTTTACACTTCCGTTTCCGGTTGAGTGTTATCTGTGGTCAAATGAAAAACATGCTGCACTTCCGCCACTTTCAATATGGCGTACCTTTATTACATAGCATGCTGGGACATAACATATTCAATTGATACATACATACATATATATATATATATATATATATATATATCTATATATAGATATATTTGAAAATTTTTTATCATTTTAAAAACATCCTCAAATTTGAGTATTTCATTATAAAAATTGTTAAAAACGTTAGCTGCCCTTCCCCAAAATTTCAATAACGTCTGAAGAAGTGAAATTAAAAGCATTGTTTTTCTTGGTTCCATTGTTTACTCATTCATGAACATGTTTTTTTTTTTAATCCTTGCATTATATAATTATTGCTATGAAATTTCTTAGTACAGTATTTAATAGAAATAAAAAGAAAAAGGGTGAATACGGTGCAATGAACAGCGTGACTTCTTTTGTTCATATTATCTCGATCGAGTGATCAACCTTATCGGAAAGTGGATAAACGAAAGGGCAGATGTAGAGTCAAATGAAATAACTACAATTACTAATTAAGGTCCAAACTTTAGACTCATTTCAGCCGACGCTTTCTTCTCTACAGCAATCGTAATATAAGATATTTGAAAGTATATATGAATTGTGTTGATTAATTTTTATTAGGATATTATATATATATATATATATATATATATATAACGAAATAGAATTAAGGGTTAAAAGATGCTTATACTTTATTTTCCGAAAGCCATGGACACAAAAAGAAAAAGAAATAACCACTTCGCCCAGAAATCGAAACCTAATCACAAATTCGGAGCGATTCGTAGTTAGGTTGTTCCATAAATTCCCTGGTTTTCTCCAACCAATTAATATTAAAACATTTTAAATTACTAATGTAATAAATTACATAATGGCTTTTCTAAATTCAGAGAGCAGCGGCCAAATTCCATCTAAATAGATTTGTAGAAATTATAAAACGATGAATGTCTAATATGAATTATTGGAGCAGTGCCAGCTATGAGTCATCTATTTTGACGACAACAGATATTCTTCCATCGATTGTAACCAATCTTATTTTAAATATTGGAATTTTTTTCGATATTAATTTTATCAATTTTTAAACGCTTTATGGTTTACATATATTTCTGAATATTGATACCCAACGTAATTTTACAAGTACAAATTACATACAACACCGGTCTACATATTATCCATCAAACGGGTAATGTTTAAATGTCATCATATTCGCAGATGAAAAAACACGAACCTTTTGATTGATAATGATTTTTCCTTCTTCACGGAGAGGAAGAAATAGCTAAAGAACCAAAAAGGTTATATATATATATATATATATATATATATATATATATATATATATACGTGTGTGTGTGTGTGTGTGTTACACATGCATATAAATGAAAATAAAATTATATAATGATATATAATATTTTATTAATATTTTATGTAAACATGTATAAAATTATATATTTCTGTTATTTTACCACTCAGAACTTGACACGATTAAAGAGAGATAACTCAGTTAACTGATTAAATCATAACTAAAAAAAAATTGACTAAAAGCTCACGTTGTGTAGAATGTGTTAGAAGTGTGTGTGCGCGTTTATCGGCGCATGCGCACTTTTATGAGTAGAAACGTAAGAAAAGAGCACTCAATACATTGTGTGCAGAAAATATTTGTAAGATAAACAGTTGTCGGCGAGTCAGCAGCAACTGTTTGTCTATACGCATGTACCCACGCACGCATACATACATACATTATATATTCATGCATACATACATATGCGCGCGCGTAAACATACATATTATGATATGTTCAATTAACGTCCATAGTCCATGCTGGCATGGGTTGAACGGTTCGACAGGAGCCGGCGAGCGTCGGAAAGAATTGTCTTGGGCTCCAGTGTTTGCTTTGGCATGGTTTCTACCACTGAATGCCTTTCGTAATGCTAATCACTTTATATAGTGTATTGGGCATTTTTTGTTTTTGTCTTTTGTGGCACTAGCATAAGTGAAGTCATCAAATAAATCACAAGATAAAACCTCTTGATAGTGTGTGTATGTGGGGAGGGGGGCGCAATATCGAGGGAGGTGGCTTTGTGGTATGTAGACTCGATAAAGTATAATAGGGAGATAGGAACCGGTGTCTGGCTGTAGAAGAGATGCCTGGCTATCCCTGCTTGAAGGGGAGAAAGGATGGCGGGGACACACGGTCAATGTAAAAGGTGTATAAATAGGGACAATATGAGTGCGTGTGTGTGTATATGTATATATGGTGTGTGTGTATGTATGTCTGCATGCATGCATGTATATATATATTTTTCATGATGGCTTGGTTTAAACATGTTATCAATTAAACCACTGCCCTCTTCAATATGCTGGAGACTACATCTTACTTGTGAGTAGAAACGTAAGAAAAGAGCACTCAATACACTGTGTGTAGAAAATATTTGTAAGATAAAGAGTTGTCGGCGAGTCAGCAGCAATTGTTTGTCTATACACATGTACCCACGTACGCAAACATACATTATATATTCATGCATACAAACATACATATGCGCGCGCACACATACATATCATCATGTTCAATTAACGTCCGTAGTCCATACGACTTTGGCATGTTTGCTAGGGATAGATTCTCTTCCTATTGTGAGTCACTTTACAAAGCTATTCTTTTACTTGTTTCAGTCATTTGACTGCGGCCATGCTGGAGTTTCGCCTTTAGTCAAACAAATCGACCCCAGGATTTATTCTTTGTAAGCCTAGTACTTATTCTATCGGGTCACTTTTTTGCCGGACCGCTAAGTTACGGGGGATGTAAACGCACCAACATCGGTTGTCAAGCGATGGTGTGGGGACAAACACAGACACACAAATATACACACACATATATATATATACGACGAGCTTCTTTCAGTTTCTGTCTACCAAATCCACTCACAAGGCTTTGGTCGGCTTGAGGCTATAGTAGAAGACACTTGCCCAAGGTGCCATGCAGTGGGACTGAACCCAGAGCCATGTGGTTGGGAGGCAAGCTTCTTACCACACAACCATGCCTGCACCTAAACATAATGAGCTGCATTTTATTGTGGTGCCAGTAGTAGAGATCCTCTGAAACACTAAAGAATCTTCTATATATATGGTGGCTCTATTCATTTGCTGAAAACTTTACCAAATGGACCAGGTGTATTTTATATCACATCTGCAAAAGAGTTCTACCTATCCAAAATTACATGCCAAAGCATTTTTCACACTTAGTTGGAAAAGTGCATTGGCATGAAAATCAATGTCTGTGAATTACTCTTCTAGTATTCTCAACAAAAATACGATTTTGTGTGTATGTGTGTACACACATATACATGTATACTCATACTTGCATGTTCACTTCTTCCTATTTATACCTTATAGAAGGCTCCGACAAGCATACAGTTTAAGCTGCATGCTGATTAGTCAAAACCGTATTTGAAAAGTTTAGCTTATCAGAGCCTTCAAAGAGGTATAAAATGGAAGAAGTCAGGCATTTTGCTGCAGTTGTCAAGCATTCAGCTCAACTGTCAGTCAATACATTTTGAAATTTGATGATTACTATGAACATATGAAAGCACTAATTGAACTTTATGACCATTACTAAATATTTTTTTAATGTTTAATGCACTTTAACATTGCAAACATTAAAAAAAAATATATAATAACAAAAAACGTGAAAATCAGACCATGTTGTAACTTAATTGAACTGATATATTATTCTATACACATTTACACAAATTCAGAAATATATATATATCATCATCATCATCATCATCATCGTTTAACATCCATTGTCCATGCTGGCATGGGTTGGGTGGTTTGACCAGGGTTGGCAAGCTGCAAGGCTGCACCAGGTTCCGGTCTGGTTTGGTATGGTCTCTACAGCTGGATGCCTTTCCTAATGCCAACCACTCTGAGAGTATAATGGGTACTTTTACGTGTCACTGGCATGGGTGCTATTTGCATGGCACCAGTATTTGTCACAACTGAGATTTTATTTGGCTTGATGGGTCTTCTTTTCAAGTACAACATAATGCCAAAGGTCTTGATCATTTGTCATTGCCTCCTTGAAAGGAGCTTTTCACATGTCACCAGCATCAACCACTTTGCCTCCATGAAGCCCAATGCTCAAAAGATGCTTTTTATGTGCCACTGGCAAAGGTGCCAGTCACGTCATCCATGACTACAATTTCGCTAGGCTTGATGGGTCTTCTCAAGCATATCTCCAAAGGTTTTGCTCTCTAGTCATTGCCTCTGTGAGGCCCAAAGTTTGAAGATCATGCTTCACCAACTCGTCCCATGTCTCCCTGGGTCTACCTCTACCACAGGTTCCCTCCACAGTTATGTGTCATCAACATTTTTGGCCTCTTGCTCTATTCCCCTCCACACATCTTTTAACATAGTCTTATACAAGTTATTAAGATAGAAGATATGCAAGATAGGAGGAACAAACTTTTAATGTTTGTTATAATATTCAATTTATAATATTCAATTCAATGTGAATTTTAGCATTCACATTATTCCGTCAAAAGTAATGTTTATTTATTCACATTTTTTTGAACTATGCATTATCTTGTAGCCTCAAGATTTCAATGATGTGATTGTTTATTTTTAGAATGACATTATAGGATAGGTGTGAGATGCCAGAACTGGCCAGTTTGAACATAAAACAAGTACAATATTTTGGCCAGGTATGACTGGTTTAAATGCTAAAGGGTTGAAAGTCTTTCACCCTAGTAACTCATGTGCTAATTAACCCATTGCTGGAACCCTAACACATGTTACCACTTCAGATCAGAATAGGCCCAGAAACAATGGTGACTAACAGGTGGTTTCACACTCCTTAAATCCTGAAGCTCCCTTACTGTATGTTTTGTTTTATGTAAGTATTCTCTTGCATATAGTTACGTATCTAGACATGCTCATATACACTTAAATGATAAACTTCTGGGAAGTTTCACAGATTTTTACAGTTCCAGTGATGGATTGGATCTGTAATCTTCAAATCAGCTTTCTCCTTTCTGGTTTTGAGAAACTTATTTAGAAGCTTATTCTGGTTTTGAGAAGTATTTAGGTAGTGTGTTACATATCCTAGTGCTCCAGTAATTACAGGTATAAACCTGAACTTGTAATCTGGATAAAGAAGCTGTGGATTCCTCAATTGTTCAGTGTAGGTATTTTCTTTTTCGCTGATCTTTAGCTTTATGTTAACATCCGCTGGGCAGCTGATTTTCATAACTGTACACAGTTTCTTTTCTCTATCACAAATTACTGTGTCAAGTCTATCATGTTTACATTTTATTGAGGTTTTCACTGGGACATTCCACCAGTACTCCTTTTTATTATGAGTGGCTATGGCTTCTACTATACTGTAGATTTTTATGTATGTATGTATGTATGTATGTATGTATGTATGTATGTATGTATGTATGCATGCATGTATGTCATTCAGTTTTATTTTATTTTATTTCTTCTCAATAGAAAAAGAGCTGGTCTCTAACCTAGATCCAAAGTTCCTTCATTTGAATTTCACCAATATCAACGGGGCAGTTTTGCATTTATGTGTGTATTTGTGCAGTATTTGAAGTCAGTGCATGTGTATAATTATGTTTTGTTTTATGTATATATTCTCATGCATATAGTTGCATGTCTGGACATGCTCATCATCATCATCATCATCATTGTCATTTAACCTCCGCTTTCCATGCTGGCATGGGTTGGACGGTTTGACTGAGGACTGGCAAGCCAGAAGGCTGCACCAGGCTCCAATTTGATCTGGCAAAGTTTCTACAGCTGGATGCCCTTCTTAATGCCAACCGCTCCGAGCATGTATTGGGTGTTTTTATGGCATATATACTTAAATGATAAACTTCTGAAAAGTTTTACAAATTTTTACAGTTCCAGTGATGACTTGGGTCTGTATGTATGCATGTATATATGTATGTATGTGTGTATGTATATATGTATGTATGTATGTTTAGCTAAAGGAGAACAATCTCCACGTAAACCAAAAAAGAGGTATAAAGACATTCTGAAGGCTTCCTTAAGAGATGCTAGCATCTCTCCTGACACATGGGAGGGCATAACTATTGACCGTAGCAGGTGGAGAAGGATTGTGTACGAGGGGACAGCTACTTTTGAGAAATCTCGAGTTGATCATAAGGAGGGATGTCAGGAAGGGCATCGCTGTTGCACTTCCAGATGGTAAGGGTCTTCCTATGATGCTGACATGCAGTGTCTGTGCAAGACCTTGCCTCAGTAAAACTGTACTCAAAAGTCATCTTTGTAGTCATAAAGCGACACCGATGATTGACAACCAGGTTGCTGGTGGTGGTACTACACACCATACTAATCATATCTGTCAGGCATATGGAAGGGAGTGTGATTTAGCAGGAGAGCTTAAATGACATACAAAGGTACATGAAGCCTAGTTACAACTACAGCCGGCTATTGTCGGTAAAGGTTTTAACTGCTAATTCTGTACAAGACATTGTAGATCTTTGGCTGGGCTAAAAAGTCACGTTCAATCACAGCACTGATAACAGTTAAGCCTTGTGCAATGGCCTTACTTGATAACAAGGGGACAGCCATCATCATGTATGTATGTATATGTGTGCGTGTGCGTGCATATGTATGTATGTATGTATGTATACACTGATTTTGTACAGTTTCCATCAACTAAATTCAGTCACGAGGTATTGTTCAGCCTAAGCTGCTGTAAAAGACCCTTGTTCAGGTTGCTGCGTAAAGGGACTGAGTCTGAAACCACACAATTGAGAAAAGAAACTATGCAACTATGTCTGCATGTATGATAAAATTATGAATACAAAATTAAACACAAAAATGAGTAAAAAATGCATACAATTAACTTATGTCTTATATCTTTTACTTGTTTCTCTCATTGAACTGTGGCTATATTGGGGCACCATCTTGAATGGTTTTAGTTGAACAAATCAACCTCTGTACTCTTTTTTTTTAAGTGTGCTTATTTTATTGATTTCTTTTATCAAATCACTATGTTACAGGAGCCTAAACAAATCAATACTGGTTCTCAAGTGGTGCAGGGAAACAAACATAGACACAAATTTGCACACACACACACATGTATATAAATATATATGATGAGCTTCTGCACAAATTACATATTGACTCACATGACATTAGTCTATCCAGGGCTATAAAAGAAGACACTTGCTCAAGGTGCTGCACAGTGGAACTGACCCTGAAACCATGAGGTTACAAAACAAGCTTCTTAACCACACAGTCATGCTTGTTTCTCACAAGACATCTTGTGATTGCATATGAAACTTTGGTGTTCCAGACGAGCCCGGTTGGGAAATGCTGGTGTAATGATTACTACATACATTACTTCTGCTTAAGGAGCCTATTTTCAATGATCTAATCCTTTCACTATCTATAATAGCCAATAATAGTTGTCTAATGAATATCACATATGTCTGTATTAACAGTAGAACCTGTTGTCAATGTATTAAATCTTTTAACACTGCAGTCACGGACCACACATAATGACAGTTGTAATGATGTATTATGAATGTGTATACCTTAGTGATAAAAGTTTTTCAAATAAACAGTCTCTGATAGTCAATTTGCGGTCCTACTGTATCATTTTACTGGCACTTCATGATCTCTCTAGCAAAGTTATTTATCTATCACCAGTCAATTTTGTCTGTAAAAAAATAATGTACAACCATCATGCTATAACTGATGAGTGTTAGGTATTCTGTTGGCTTTCAAAACTGTGCCCATTCCTGCTCATTAGCTGTTAGAGACCATTATTGTTAAACTGGTTGTCTTGCTGCCTGGCAACTGGAGAAGCAACTCCATGCTGTTAGAAAGAAAACTTTGGAGAGCGTTGGACACATAGACCAGCTAAATTGCTCAGAGGTCTGGTTGTTATTGGAACACTGCAGTATTTGTTTTGGTTCTTTACAATCTGAGTGCAACACCTATTGCGGTCAACTTCGCTTTTCATCCCTCTGAGGTAGATAAAATAAAGTACAAGTTGAGGATCTATTTTAAAACGGGGGCGCCAGTATTTTCTTAACGAAACACTTTGAAACTTGGGACACTGGTAGAATGTGTCATATAAAACATCTTTTACTCTTAGTCTTCTTAACAAAAAAAAGGAATTCGCAAGTTATTCCATGTTAAAGTTGTCGTATTTCTGTAATTTCAACCAATCACTGACGTCTATTCAGCTGAATAGAGTTACTGCTGGGCGGTCATAAAAATGTTATTCCCTGTGACATATTTCATCCGGTTTAATCGTAATTTATACGCATATATTGTTTATATAATAAATTACGCTGTGCGTATCTATGTGTGTAACAATTTTAGAGTTCGGATTCTAGAGTTAGGGTTAGTTTTAGGGTTAGGGTTAACAGTCTAGTTAGGGTTAGGGGATTAATACGATATACACCGTTACAGCGCTAACTGTTTTCAACTGAATAGATGTCAGTGATTAGTAGAAATTATCGAAATAAGACAATTTTTTACATGAAATAAATTCGAATACAAAATTTTTTTCTGTTCTATAACACAAAATAGATAAGTATACGAAGTTTGAAAGTCTTTTCGTACCAAAAACACTTCATAAAACATAAATGAAAACTGGTGCCCCCGTTTTGAACAAGATCCGATGAATCAACTAACACGTTCTCTTGAGCCTAAATCAGAAATCATTATCACCACCCCCACCATCACCGCCGTCATTGTCATCTTCGGAAGCAGCAGCAGCAATATCATCGTTACCCATGTCGTCGTCGTCGTCACCACTGTCAGTCTCCTCTCGTAGTCCACAGCAGTCCTATAGCAGCCTCACGTGTTAGCCCAACTACCAACAACAGCAGCAGCAGTAACAACAACAGTAACTCCACCACCGTTGTTGATTAGCAATGAATGTGACAGCAGAACCGCTGATGCCAATCCCTCTGAGGCGCACGTACAACAAGAGCAACAAAACTAACGTCGTCGCCAGCAACTATAACAACAATGAGAAAAACAAGAGCAAATAACAACACTGAGAACAGCAACGTTATTTTCACACGCAACCCAAATTTGAGTTGAGTTGGCAACTGACGACAACAAGGATTTCACGTAGAGATTATGGACACTGTTAAGACAAGCTTGGCCTGATAAAAGGAAGAGAAATAAAAAGTGAGCTTTCTTATATAGGGGCATAAACCGGGAAAGCAGGGAAAGCGATCTCCCTAATCTAGCAAAGCGGGGAAATGGAAGCAGGACATGACGTGTGAGCATCAGTATGGCATACGGGAAGGAATGACTATATGACGCGGTGGTAGGACACTGCTTCAATGAATAAGAAGTAATAAAAACAGCCAGACATAGGCGGGCCTCTAAGGACAATCTAACTTTAAGGAAGCAAGAAAATAAGGTGGGTGGAACGAAGTAACGTGCCACCAAAAAGTAGTATAAAATAGTTTACAATGTCCTTGGAAGTGAATAAGGAAATAATTAATATGAGAGCAAACTCATAAAAATTGTTGAGAAAGAAAAGTAGAAGTACTGATGCTGCCTACCCCATTCGCCCGGAGAATGGAGAGTTAATAAGAGTTAGGGTAGATTGTAGGAGAGCTTAGTGTTACATTTGTGGTAGCACCAATCACCAGAGAGCTTTCTGTCGTCTGCGAAAATGAACGAAAACCATCTTGCTGTCGAGGCCATAAGTGCAAGAACGGCAGGAACACATAGGCATAAGTGACACAAATGCACCCTCGATGTCTCGTCAAATGGCGAAGAGAGAAAAGAGGTTCCCAAATAGTGTCAAATTGTTAACAGAGAGACTTGTAGTGACGTCATTTGGCGCCAAGGTACAGTCACCATTGCTGCGTTTTTATCCACGCATGCGTGGAGTTCAACATCTAAGCGTTCCCGCTTTTTTCATTCTCTTTTCTCGCCAGCCTACAAAGAGGCAACACAGGTCCTACAGAGCTCTCTCATTGAGCGTGGTCGTACCAAGCTGTCTCTCCAACAATCCAACTCTGGGGACAGCTCCCAACAACATTCCGGCGTCTCAGCAACCAGTTTAAGGCTGCCTATTTCCTCCATAAATAAATATTGTTGTGTTGATAGTTCAGAGTTCTGCGTTTCGTTGTTATTCCGAATTTAATATAGGAAAGCAGGTGTACACCTAATGGTGTATAACCACTTTCCTAAAGACTAAAAAGAAGAAAAAAAACCCCAAAGATTGTACCAAAAATCCACAAATCCGTTACCCTCCGGCACAATCACCAAGATAACTTCAAAAGACAAACCCACCACCACAACAACACCCAAACACACCAACAAAAAGAGCAACATCGACGAGGACTACGACAACAACAATAGCAACAGGAAAATATACAAACATAACGGCAACAACAAATACTCAAAGAAACAACAAACACAGACAAATACACAAAGAAAACTTCATTAACTTCACCGCTCTAATTAAAAACGATAGTCGACAGAGTACATATCAAAACGATACAAAGACGAAATAGCAACAAAAGTGGAGAATCGAAGAAATTCATTTCCCAAACACACAAAGACGAAATATTGATAAAAACGTTAGCAGATATATACATGACACTCAAATCGTCACTATTCCCGAAACTCTGGGGATTTTCAGGAAAATAGTGCATCAGAATCTATTAGAGAAGCCTTTGAAGAATCACCATCCCAAAGAGGAAACTACAGTACTGGCCCTTTAGAGATGAGTGGCCTCTCAGTCTATTATTTCTCCGACAGACAGCTACATTTAAAGTAACGTATGAATGTGTATTGTCTGGTGTCAGCTTTGCAGCAAAGTCACTTGCTCCACGACATCAGATCACTACAAAAGATGTAGATATTAGCGAGACTAGAATTTCTGGAGCACACACACATTCTTAACCATTTTTAGCGACTACGAATTGTACTCATTTTGTAGTTTGTCTCGATCGGGTAGTGGATTGGCAGTGATATTCAGGAAAGGATTGGAATTAGTGTTAACAGACAACATTCTTCGATCTGAATTGGTGGTTCTGAATGTGAACGACAGCAAGAGCAGTGCCTCAAACTTGTAGCGTTTTTACCTAAATTGGGACAGGATAACCGGATTTCTTCAGGCGTCTAGAAACATTGGTAACACCCCACTCTTTAGTACTAGTTGAGGATTGGAGTTGTATTTTAGATACACGGTGGGATCGTGTGGGTGTGAAAGCCTCGAAAAGCTGCCCAGACATTTCCGACGGTTGGATAGGTGCCGATAGGATTTCCCTAATGTGCCAGTGTTGACATGGAACAACCACATCAGGTAATCCAAACTATATCTAGATAGAGTTTTCGTTCGCTTAGCGAATAAAGATAGTGTTGGATGTCCTCAATTTAAACTGGTCGGGTACACAAACCACAAATTTGCGTTCTGCACGGTCGATTTAGATAGGACCTACCCAAAACAACGATCTGATTACTGGAAGCTGAATGCGACTTCTCCGAGGCATAAAGACTACAGGGACCGGATTAGCAAGCTAGTTAAGCGATAACTGTTGGGGGGGGGGGGGGAGATTATCAACAACCGAGAATGGTGCGCCCTATGAAGGGCGATTAGATCAACATCGATAGTGATTAGTAAAGATTGAGCGATAGAAAGAAATAAAGTAGAGGGAGAGTTAATTAACAAAGTGAAAAAAAAAAACATTAAGAAAGGTGTCGCAATCAGCATGCTAGTGGCGAGAATAGCCATTGAAAATTTATTTAATGCAAAGTAGAAGACAGCACTAAAATATAAGGGAATGAAAACCGTTCGATGGATTTGAGTGGAAGAGGCGCAACGTGGCAACAAAGTCAAGATTCGGTTATAAACGGATTGGTACGAGCACGTACTACAAGGTAATGTATGGCTTTCTAGTTACACTTTGATGACTGTTGGAGGCGAACGATGGCTTACACCAGTCGTAAACTTTTAAGTCCAATTCAATGGTCTGTTGTAGATCTCAGTGGAAGATGCAGGATCTGTGAAAGACCGATAACAGCAGCTGAAATAGGTGATGCGGTGATCAGCCGCGCGAGGGACAAATAACTCAGTTCAGAAGGTCTGCTTTACAAACTTTATGATTATGGGCGACCTCTTGACAGGCATCTTCTGCAACTGGAAGCAGAACGGGAGAATTTCCAGTTTTCTGAGTAGGAGCGCGGTAGCAATGTTGAAAAAGGACTCTAACAAGAAGATTTTGTAGATATTTTCCGGCCCATAATTCTGCTCACTGCAGAATCTAGGATTTTGTACAAGTGGTTGAGTCCGTTGTCAGTGATCGGAGAAGCACAAACGCGCGTGATCCTGGACACACTTATCCGCAGCTTCCATCTCTTGTGTTACAGTAGGCTCTGATCAATTTGGATCAGTTGAAAGTTTTCGACAGGACCGATCATCGTTACTGGACAGCCGTCCTGAAGAGGTCGGTTTTAGATCTGTTTTCAGAGGTTGGATTGCAGCAATGCACAGTAGGATATGCTTAGTGGCTAGAGTGAATGGTCATTTCGCGGAACCGTTTCGAATCGAGTGTTCATTTCGCTAGAGGTGTACACTCTCGTTTCTTCTATACCATCTACTTCTCCAGCTGCATAAGCTAGAACTGTTGAGGAGCACCCTTTCGAGCTGGAATACGGGAGATCCGTGTCAACACATATGTGCACCTCAAAAATAGTCGCCACCATTCTAAATGCATGTGATGTGGTGACAATTGCAATGATAAATCCGAACAAGTTTCTCAGATTGCAACTCGGCATTTTGTGAGGGAAGTATATACTATTGGACAGCGCCGTGAATCACTGGACAGACAGACTGACAAATGATTTAGATTTCTTGCGGTCTAACATGTCACCTCATCCCAGAAATGAGTCAGGAGAAAGCTATCTCTGAAAGCTGAAGTAGGACATGAATGCAAACATCGCCTACGTCAAAGTTTACTGCCTGACCGTCGTACCTTGTCCCAGTTTCGGTCTAACTAGGTCGGAGTGTATGTTCTGCAAGACGCGCTCGGCACGGCAGACACTAGGCTGTGCTACCAGCAGAAATTTACGGACGATGATCGAGTGTGATCTCCATTTGTAAGACACATTTTCCCGTGGTTCGTCTCTTTGATGGAGCTGCATTACTTGGTGTCGATGAAAAGGAACTGGCTGGTCTGTTCTATAGGGCTTTCTGATAGGGAACTACAATGGTAAAATATCAGAAAGTTTTAGCTTGGCAGTGCTATCGAGAGAGTATTACAGAACTGTTTGTAATGAAAGTAGAGCGCCGGAACCGTTTTGTACACTTTCGTTCAATGTTTGATTGATGTGGAATTAGGTCGAACAGTTGTTGCCGCGTGTTGCATCGATCTGGCTATCGACCGAATGCATCGTGAAATTGCCTCGTTGCCCACCCTACGTCTAACTGGGTAGAACAGGTAGCTTCCTGGTGGCAATGGTGAAAGAGATTGTGTGGTGGACTTTTCTGAAACAAACAATTTCCTCACCAGTAAAGCCCTTAGCATCTTTTTAAAGTTTCACATGGAAAAAAGAATTGACGATACTGGGTATAAATACCTGGTTATGTCGGAAGTGAATGAAGTGGTGGAAGAAGAAATGAAAAGGTTTTTGTAAGAGTATCTTCGAAGACAGACTGATACTGCGGTCAAAACTGAATTGAAGAAATAAGTTTCAAGGACTCAATACATAGGTGTTTGCATTAATAAGGTATAGTGCAGGTATTATCAATTGAAAGAAAGAGGAGTTATAGAGGCTAGACCAGAAATCTGGAAGTCTACTCACAATGCACGGGATTCCACCCCAAGAGCATTATTGACAGGTTATATCTAACCAGGCACACAAGTGGGCGAGAGTTAATCAGCTGTGAAAACTGTATCTGTTCGCTTGGGTGATATGTCAAGAATACTGTAACGGTATAATATTATGATAATTGTTGGAGTCGGCAGTTAGCGATGATAACGGGTGTTGCTGTTGTAGATGTGCAAGATGAAAGAAGAACAGTGATCAAAGTTGATGTTGACTTCAAATTTATTTATTTACCGTTACTTAATATAATGCCATGCCTCGACGGGCTAGGTATGTGTAATAATATAAGTGGAAAAGCATACAAGGTTAACAGAGTTAATTTCTTGTATAAGTGTGTACACGTTTGTAATTCTAGCAGTAAGAAAGACAGTGACAGAGTGATGTTGTAGAGAAAAGAAAGTGAGCTAGTAAAAGTGAGCTAGTAAAAGTGAGCTAGTGAAAGTGAGAGAGTGTGGGACCCAACTTCTACTTTGGTTAATTCTATAGTTGTCGTTCAGACAGTCAGCCATCTCTCTATCAGTTGCTCTCACTAACTGATTTTGCCTTACCAAATTCTAGTATTTATAACTATCCAAAACTAGTTAGAAGGAGAGACATATTATTGAGAATAATGGATTTCGTTGGGGATACCTATTATCTTAATTCTAACTATTCATCGTCTAGAAGAGTCAGGTGGCAAAGACATAATTCAACTTGGTAGAGCCATATGCTAAATGCTGTCACTATTGTTTTTCTGTGAGAAAAGTGCTGTTGAACTGTTATGGAAAATTTGTCGATCCAGGTTCGAATCTACTCTATGCCTAAAAGAGGTCCGCTACAATACTATAGAACCTTTGCTGGTTCAGGTACGAATATCTGGTTTAGTGAGGACAGAGAGACAAAGAGTAAAGAAGAAAGAAAATGGAATTACGAGCAGTTTGGGAGAGAGTTGAGTAGGAATACAAACGCCGATAGAAGGTAACTAAGGAGGAGAGATTTGAAGGCAGAGACAGAAGTGCTTATCTGTGCAGCGCAGAAACAAGCACTTAGGACAGATTACACCAAATACAGCATTAGCAATACAATTGAAAGTGACAAGAGCAAAGTGTGCGGTGATAAAGGTGAGATTATATGATATATTGTGAATGAGTAAACGAAACTGGCCCATAAAAAATACAAAAGAAAACACGATAATATCGTAAGAATGATTCTATTCTTTCCTTGTGGACGTAAGAGGATGCCGACTTATTGATGACACCACTTCACTCGCCGTCTCCGGAAAGGATTCTTCTTTCCCTGTTGTGAGCCCTTCTTTCTTCGTGGCTGCAGTTATTCGCTTCGTTTCTAGAGTTGGCTGATTTGTCATTTCATCCGTCGAATCCAGCCCATTCCACGAGATATTTCATCACAACCAAGGGACCTCTAGTTTTTTCCCGACTGCGCCGTTTGTCTCCATAGAAACTCCCGATCACCCGGGCTGAATTCGAGCACCTTTAGACATGGCCAGGAAGAATGATGCTGATTTTCGACCGGTTGGAGATTTTAGACGATCACTATCACAGATCGCTAACCCCTACCAAATGTGCAGGATTTTTCGTCTGCCCTGCACGGCTGTAAGAATTTTTTCTAAAATCGACTTGGTACGCGCATCAACTCCGACGACATTTCAAAGACAGTCGTCACCACGCTTTTTGGAGCGTTTGAATTATTGTCTATGCCGTTTGGTCTTCGCAATGCAGCCAGCACGTTCCAAAGGTTCATTGATGTGGTCGTTCGTGGGTTAGATTTTGTCTTCGCATACGTCGATGACCTAATCGCCAGTGGTACTCCAGACCAGCACCTCCAACACTTAACCCAACTGTTCAAGTGCCTACGTTCCTATGATGTGAAGTTCAATCCAGCTAAGCGTGTATTCGGCTCTGCCAGCTTGGAATTCTTGGGGCATCTCATTGACGCCGACGGTGTTCATCTGCTTCCCTCTAAAGTGGAAGCCATCAAACGCTTGTCTCCTCCTGGTTCCTTAAAACAGCTCAGGAATTTTATTGGTTTGATTAATTATTGTTGTTGTTTCATTCCTAACTGTGCGGAGACGTTGCTTCTCTTGACCCAGTTCTTGAAAGAGTCACTAAACTATTTCAGTCACTAAACTGTTTCAGTCACTAAACTGTGTGAATGCTGGGACATCGCCTCTTGAAGAATTTCTTTTTTTATTTAGTTGAATGAATCGACCCAGAGTACTTATTTCTTTAAAGACTGGTACTAATTCCATCTATCGCTTTTGCCGAGCCACAAAGTTAGGGGACGTAAACACACCAACACTAGTTGTCAAGCGGTGGTGGTGTACGCGCGCGCGCACACACACACACACATACATACACACACAGCTATATACGACAAGCTTCTTTCAGTTTCAGTCTACCAGATCCACTCACAAGGCTTTGGTCAGCTCGAGGCTATAATAGAAGATACTTGCCCAAGGTGCCACACAGTGGGACTGAACCCGAAACCTTGTGGCTGGGAAGCAAGCTTCTTACCACACAGCATATATTCATGTATGCATGTATGTCTTTATTCAGTTTTATTTCAAAATTTCTCGCCAATAGAGAAAGAGCCGGTTTCTAACCTAGATCCAAGCCTCCTTCATTGGAATTTCAACAAAATCAGCAGGGTATTTTTGTGTGTCTGTATACGCGCAGATTTGTATATTTTGTTTTTTGTATTTTCATGAGTATAGCTACATATCTAGACATGCTCATAGACACTTAAATGATAAACTTCCAGTGATGGCTTGAATTTGTAGTCTTCGAATCAGCTTTCTCCTTTCTGGTTTTGAGAAGCTTAATTTCTCAAGATTAATATTTAAGCAGTGTGTTACATATCCCAGTGCCCCAATAATTACAGGTATAAACCTGAACTTGTAATCTGGATAGAGTAGCTGTGGATTCCTCAATAGTTCAACGTAGGTATTCTTTTTCGCGGATCTCTAGCATTATGCTAATATCCGCTGGGTAGCTGATTTCCACAACTGTACATAGTTTCTCTTCTCTATCTCAAATCATTATGTCAAGTCAAATGTTTACATTTTATTGAGGTTTTCACTGGAACATTCCATCAGTACTCCTTTTTATTATGAGTGGCTATGACTTCTACTATACTGTGAGTTCTTATTTCTTTGTCCTTGGAGTTATCCTTCCGACGTATCTCATTATACAGTGTCCTAGCTACAACATCATGTCTTATCAGTCGACATGTATGTATGTATGTATGTATGTATATATGTATGTATGTAAGCAAAAGAGAATGGATTGACGGATTTCTAGGTGTATCTTCAGTAATATGATCGGTTTATGCTATAATATCGTATAGGCCGATACCTGTAGATGGGCTATCTGAAGCTAACTACAAGGATTATACCCAAATTAAATTTGTGTGTGTTTGTGTTTGTGTGTGTGTGTGCGTGTGTGTGTGTGTTGAACATCTATAATATAAATTTGACATGGGCGAGCGTTGTATTCTTTCTTGTCTTGAGGTTCACAGCCAAACGGCTGAGTGAATTCGCGTGAAAAATGGTACACATGTGGAGACGGGTGCATGGATTGGAATGCAGTTTGTATTTTTTTGTAGCCCCCCATAGATACCGAGAAAATCGATTAAAACAACCTGCGTGTGTGTGTGAGTGTGTGTCACTGAAGCCATTCGTACATACATACATACATAACCACTCTCTCTCTCTCTCTCTCTCATTCACTCACTACATAAACTGAATGAAAAATTTCAGTTATCTCTCTCTCTTTCTTTCTCTCTCTCTTTCTTTTTCTCTCTCTCTCTTTCTCTCTCTCTCTTTCTCTCTCTCTCTCTTTCTTTCTCTCTCTCTCTTTCTCTCTCTCTCTCTCTCTCTTTCTCTCTTTCTTTCTCTCTCTCTCTTTCTTTCTCTCTCTCTCTTTCTTTCTTTCTCTCTCTCTCTCTCATATACACACACACACCATCAACATTACTCTCTCTGTCTCTTGCTTTCACGCCGACTTCAAAAGATCCCCTTTTTTTCTCAACCACATATTTAAAAAATATTTTCACTTGTCGGGGCATTGCCATTACAAACAAATTCACAACAATTCGACTCGAGAGATAAACATAAACCACCTCGTGCTGACTGCAAAACTCCCACCAAATTATCCGCAAACACACACACACACACACACACGTCCATTTCATATATATTCTTTCAATTTCTGCTCTCTGATTAGACAAACGTCTAATACAGTAGCTCTCAGCTACATTTTGTTCTCTAAAAAGGTACTATAAGGTCCTATAAGCGTATAACAATGACTTATTCCATACTTCTCCACTTAGCTTTTATCTTCACTTTTCTTAAATCGGATACGTCTACTATTAAGTTGCAGAACTTTGGCAGTACAGTTACAAATCATTTCTGCTTTACTTCTTACATACAAATTTTCCCGTAAATTCTTACAGCTTCATTTTTTGGTGATGATTAAAATGTCAAAGATTTTTTAACTGTTAAAGCAATTCTTAACGTCAACTTCTTAATGCCTCATGCCCCATACTTATCGAGAAAATCGATTAAAACTTTTTTAATGCAAATCCCCTCTTTGTTCCGCTATTAAAGCAACCAGTTGCTCACACAGCAACAAGGGGACTACAGGATGACAGTCAGCCAAAACTTTCGCTATGCTGTCTCTCTTCTTTCACCTCTTTGTGGGGTTAATTATCTATAGTTATAGTTTCTCATTCAAACTACATAATACGCTTGTCGCATTAATACAGTAGAGTGTTTTCAGGGAGATTTGGCTGCTATTTCTACCAGGTCTACCTATCATGTAGAGGTCTGAACTTAATTTTCATTCACAGATTTGCATTTCAAAAATTTAACATAATCTTTTCCATAAATCAACTATCGTAAAAATTTTCTACCATGACCTCACATTTTTTATGTATGTGTGTGTACCTTAAAAGACGTGATTAGACAGAAATCCAATAGAGTAGTTCTCAGAAACACACTACGTACAAATTCTTTCTTTACAACTCCTGAAGCTGTTTTCTGCGAAGATATTTTGGAAAGACTCCCTCCCCACATTTTCTCCCAAATTTGCTTATTAAAAATTTTTTTTTTTCGCCAAAAATCCCCGTTTTCGGACACGGAGGATCGAGAAAATTGCCAAAAATTGGCATTGTGAAATTTTTTCCACCCTTTCCCCCCAACTTCTTCAATTTTGACTTTTTTCCTCAACGCTAACCCTAACCCTAACCCTAACCCTAACTCTAAAACCCTAGCCCTAAAACCCTAGCCCTAAAACCCTAACTCTAAAACTAAAACCGTAACCATAAGTACAGAAATGTTTTGAAATTTTTGTCTGAATCATAATCTCCGTATTTTACCCCATATTTTGAAAAAGAAAAATTCTGAAAAAAGTTCAAAATGAAGGAAATGGGGGTGGGGGTAATTTAGAAATGTCGATTTTAGCCAATTTTTTTTTTTGCAGATTCGTATTCCCCGCAGATTCGTATTCGTATTCTGTTGAAAAAAAAAAAAAAATTCAAGAAAATTGGGGGTTTTTTGGGTGGGCGGGTGGGGGGAGCTGTTTTCTGATGGGGGGGAGGGGCAGAAATTTTCATACAGCTGGAGGCTCCAATCGAAACAGGGAATCCGAAATGTTAAGGTTAAGAAACGCTGTTATAGATTATGCCTAACTGAAAACGATTACAGCCACATCATCCAAACAGACCGGATGAAACTGGGCTTACTGCTAATATACACACACACACGCACACACATACATACACATATACATACACACACACATGAATATATGTATGTATGTATGAAATAAAACAACATATCATTTGAAAGCACATGAAAAGATTTCAGATGACTCAGCTCCACATGGACGAGTGACGACCAGTTAAGTCGAGTTGGAACACCCTTAAGTTTCTGCCCACCTGCTAACTAATGTTCATAATGGAATTGGCGCACCCGAAAATCTCTGTCAACATACTTTGAGTAGGACGAGAGAGTGACAGACAGAGACCCCGCCCCATATCTTACCTTGGCTTCCGAAAGTTCCTGTTTCAGCATGTAATGATATTCTGACGCTTGGATGTCTCATGTATTCTGGCTCTATTACGTCATCATCGGTGAATAATATGTCAAGATCAATTCCGTCGCATCACGTCTGCCATATTACTTTCATTTGTAATTCATATGTCACTGTCGTCGCCACTCCCGCTGTTGTCGAGATGCTGTTTATACTACGCCTGTTGACTGATTTCCCCTTTCTTTTCATGTTTGAGAACTTATTTTCTTGCAGTTTTCCATTCCCCTTCGGCTTTAGCTACGCCTCCATTGTCACAAAACGATGGTATACTACAGTTGGTCGATGGAAGGGAGAGCTCCCGTTTGTCGGCTTCTGAAACAGAATGAAACAAATTGTCCTGCTGCTCGCCGAGCTACAATCGGTAATGCGATCGAGTATGATTTTCAGAACCTGTTGCTGTTGCAGATTCCTCTCATTTTCCACTGTCTCGTCGCCGGTGTTTCGGGCCTATAAGCATTGGCAAAGCCAGGTCAGGGCAAGCCCATGTTCCAGCAGCCTTTTTCGTCGCGTGGTACAAGGCTGAAAACAAAGAGAGGATCTTTGTGATTTGAGGGGCAACACTTGTTTTCTTAACGAAACACTTTCAAACTTGGGACACTGGTAGAATGTGTCATACAAAACAACTTTTTCTCTTAGCCTTCTTAACAAAAAATTGTACATCGCAAGTTATTTCATGTTAAAGTTGTCGTATTTCTGTAATTTCAACCAATCACTGACGTCTATTCAGCTGAATACAGTCAGTGCTGGTCGGTCATAAAAATGTTATTCCCTGTGACATATTTCATCCGGTTTAATCGTAATTTATACGCATATATTGTTTATATAATAAATTACGCTGTGCGTATCTGTGTGTGTATATTTCTCCCATAACCTCACTCATAACCCTAACCCTAACCCTAACCCTAACCCCAAACCTAACCCTAACTCTAAAACCCGAACCCTAACCCTAGACTAGAGTTTGATTTGAAGAAGATTTGGCTTCTATTTATAGGAAATGAAGCACTTGGTGGAGGTGCATTAATAATTCTGGTAGCTCCAATAACAAGTGCAGGCAATATTCAAGTATTTTGATGGCTTTTCCCCCTTTGTTTACGAACAGTCTAGTTAATAGGAAATGTCAGAACTAACGGGGATTAATACCATATACACCGTCACGGCACAAACTGTATTCAACTGAATAGACGTCAGTGATTAGTTGAAATTATCGAAATAAGACAATTTTTAACGTGAAATAACTTCGAATACAAAATTTATTATCTGTTCTATACCACAAAATATACAAGTATACGAAGTTTGAAAGTGTTTCGGTACCAAAAACACTACATAAAAAAACGTTGCCCGTCAAATCACAAAGGTCTCAAAGAGATTAGAGAAAGAGACAGAGAAACTAACAAACCATCACACACCCACACACCCTACATCAACGCAATTACAAAATCTCCCACACTACAAACACCACCAACATTACAGACACCTCAACAAACGAAAACACATAGCACAACAAAAGCATCACTAATTACACGGCAATAAACACAAACAACAAGAACTAAATGATAAAACTTATTCAAAAATACAGAAACATTACTCTAAATGAATACATCGCACCCTTACGTAACACCCCTATTCATATAAAAATTTTAAAAACAACGCACTAATCATGCAGCAAACTGAAAACAAAATATCCCAAACCAATGGTAGATTTCTATGGGACCAGAAATAAAAGGCTGCACAAAGAAATGCTTCTGGAGACACCCACAAATTATCAGAGGGACAGAACATCTGTTTCTCCACAAAAATAGGGTAAGTGATTCTCTTCATTCTCCTTCTCTCTGACAAACATGGTCTTACTCAGAATAGGTAGTACAAGTACACGTGGCCTGGGGTCGTATTGGAAATAGGGCTACCTACTCCATGACCTTAAGTCACTAAGTTTAGATCTAGTGGCTATCAGTGAAACGAGACTCTAAGATATATTTATTCCTATGTCAACTGGGAACGGGAGGTGAAAACGTGGTGTTGCTCCGGAGAGATCTGGATCTGAGAATAAGGACTATCTTCCTGGACCTAGAAGGTATGTTGGTGGTCCTGGGTGTGAACAGTAGCGATGGGTGTGCCTTCAGACTGGTGACTGTTTATGTTCCGACAGAGGCAAGACAACCAGATTTCTTCAGATGTTTCTTCTGGAAGTTTTCCTGGGAACGTCTCGACCTTTAGTTAGGCTGAATGGTTACCTATCGTAACCATTCAGTGTCATGCGCTCTGTCCGTCAAGGGTATGCGCTCTCGTCTTTTATCTATGGAATCGTAAGGATATATCAGCTATACGGACGACAAATTTGTGATCTGCACGGTCGACTTAGGCTTCGAAAGCCGGGACTCGGTCACTTGAAGCTGAACTCCGTGTGCCAAGCGTACAGAGACCGGATTACCGAATTAGTTAAGCGGGGGTTCGCCCTGAAAAGGGCAATTAGAATAGAATAGAATTATTATTATTATTATTATTATTATTATTATTATTATTATTATTATTATCATCATCATCATCATCATCATCATCATCATTATTATTATTATTATTATTATTATTATTATTATTATTATTATTATTATTGAGTGAGAGAGCAGTGTATACCATCAAAGTAACACTGGGGTACAAATACACGAAGCCCAATATACCCATCATGACTACCCATCTGATAAGGGTACACCAGGCACATGCATCACAACCATATGTGCGCGACATGGTAATCTTATATCAAGTTAAACAGCGCATGACCTTGCAGGTGGGACCCGATTAGAATTTTCTTCAGGTTGAGTTGCCCGTCCCACTCAAAAGGTCCTTGAATAAGGTTTGTTTAAGGATGTTGAACAAAACATCTATGCTTCCAGAGATGAATTATTCAAACACCAAAGAATTCCTTCTCAACACATACAGAGTGAGTCAAAATTATGTTAACACTTTTCTGTTCTGTTGCAGATAGACGTTCCCCATAGCTGACAGACTCACATTGGAGAAAAGAAGGGTGGTTGCAAGCTTGATGGAAGTGTTTGGCTCGCCAACAACAGTGTATCGAAAGTTTATCTGAACGATTTCCAGATCGTGACCTACCAAGTCGTTTGACAATTTATCGTATCCATGACAAGTTTGTATTGACTGGATCAGTAGCGGACAACTATCAAGGAAATGCGGGCCGGCCTAAATAAGGCAGAAGTACCTTGAACATTGCTGCTGTGCAGCAGGCTGTACTCCGGAGTCCATCTAAATCGACGAGACGATGCAGTCTGGAAACAGGGATTCCACAGAGAACAGTGTGCCGAATCCTATCCAAAAACCTTGGTATGCGACCAAATCACATACAAGTTGTCCAAGCTTTGACAGCTCAGCAAAAGCAGTTTCGTGCGGAATACTGTCAGATTCTAGCTGAAATGACAATATCCAACCGGTAAGTCAAATGGTAGTCAGTGATGAAGCCACTTTTCATACAATTGGTCATGTCATGTCAACCGATATAACACCATTTTCTAGGGTACTGAAAATCCTCGTGTTATTAGAGAGCATGAACGGGCTTCCCCAAAGGTAAATGTGAGGTGTGCCGTGACCGCTACTGGCGTAATTGGATCTTATTTCTTTGACACTCCAACAATGACTTCAAATGCCTATGTAGTGGCGCGTGTGGCCGCCATTGGCCGCCATCTTGGGAAGTGCCATTGCGCATGTGCAAGGGATTTGCTATCAGCGGAAGTACCCGAGCATGCATGCGCAATGCAACAGGTGGAGAAAAAGCAATAGCGTTCGACCTCTTTTCTCTCTAGCAGCGGTGGCGACATGTATGTCCCAACTCGACCCCGACATGTGGTCGAAGCTTCTTTGGTATTCTAGCGGCATGCCTATTCACCCAGGAATGAAACGGCTCTACACCAACCTAGAATAAACTATTGATCTGTTGTTACCGTCATCCCTCGTGTTGTTGTTTTTCTGGATTTTAATGATTAATATAAGAACTAGAGAGAGATGGCCGAGCCATCATATCTCATCCAATTCTTATACCTACTTACAAATGCTGCAGGAGTTTGCCATTGATGAAATACCCCTACAAATCATACGGGCAGGGTATTTCCAGCAGGATGGTGCACCGCCTCATTTTGCCCGTACTGTTTGTGCTTTTCTCGATCAAACATTTCCAAATCGTTGGATAGGTCGCGGTGGACCATTGGCACAGCCTGCACAATCCCCTGATCTGATACCCTGTGACTTCTGGTTCTGGAACGCATGCATAGCAAAATAGTTAGAGACATCGATGAATTCAAGGACAGAATACAAGGTGTCATACCAAGTATTCCCCGCAAAATGTGTGTCAAGGCACTAAATTTTACTGTTGATCGCTGGTTTTTATGTATTGGTCATGCTGGTGACCAGGTTGAGACTGTTCTGTAAATTCTGAATAAATGATTTCTCCCATACTAGTGTTAACATAATTTTGACTCATCCTGTAGCTATGATGCTCTCACACTACTTCTGCTCATGATCAGAGATGCACATATCGTCAGCCATCAAGGGGCATGCTCAATTGGTCAAGATCAAACAACCGACACGTAAATCTGTGGTATTGAGCAAAATATTTGCTTATTATTATTCAGGGCTCTGGAGAGGTAGTCGTTAGTGTCGGGGAAAATACTATGCAGGAATTTATTTCTGCTGTTTATGTTCTGAGTTCAAATCCAGCCAAGGCCAACAGTCTTTCTTTTCTCCAGTGTCGATAAATTAAAGTACAGTCAAATAGTGGGTTCGGTGGTATCGACTAACCCCTTCCTCTCAAAACTGCTGGCCTTATGCTTGAATAGGAAACCGTCGTTGAGGGTTTTACGAAGAAAGTCTCTCAATGTCTTACTAAAGAATCATGTATATCATTGTATAATATATTTCGCGTGTTCGTTTGTATAAGTAACAAAAGAAACCATTTAAAAAATAACGTTGGGCCTTTATTCCTTCGTAAAGTGGTACAGTGGATCAAAGCAAGAAACATTACAAGTTCCGTCGGTTGTTATTCATGCATCGTTTTGATAGTTCGGCTTGTTATATATAGATTCTCCTTTGGACGGCTGTTTCTGCAAACTCGCCTCAATAAAAGCTCCCACCTTTCTAACTCGTAAACAATTTGTCGCACCAATTTATGGAGAAAAAAAAAAACAGGTTCCAGGACACATACAGGATTAGTCGTTTGAAATATATTACGCGCAGCGTGAATGGACTTTCAACTCGATTCCCGCGCAACACAAAGCTAATACCAAAACAGGGCTCAGTAAATGTCCAATAACTCATATGAAAGGTATTTTAACCAATCACAACAAATGAGCGTGGTGAGCCTATATAAACCAAACTTTATATTCTTAAATATGCAATAATACAAATTGGTCTCGCTGCAAGGGTGTTGTCTTGTCAGAATCATTAGTGTCGGATAAAGTACTTTGCAGCATTTTTCCTATCAATTTTGCCTTTTATCCTTCCGAGGTCGATTAAATAAAGTACAATCAAATATTGATGTCGATGCTATCGACTAAGCTTCACTCCTCAAAATTGCTGGGCCCATGCCAAAATTAAAAACCACTATTGTTGCTGTTGTTGTTTTAAGCGGGACTACTCGAAGCATGTGCCGGTAAGTCGGAGATCAACAACTGAGAAGGGCCCTTGCATCAGGCGGTCAAAGTTAGCTAACTGGACCTAGCTAGAGGTCCAGTTAGATCACTCAGAAAAAAACTGTATCGTCCATGTATTTGTATGGTATGTTAATACCATACAAATACATGAATTTGGTCTCGTTTGTCTTTTTCCCCCTCATCACATTTTATGCAAACCTCTACAGCAGACATGTACAAATTGTGGTCCGCGAAAAATAGCTGTGAATTTTCTTTTTTAATATGATCCGCCTGATAAGTCACATTTCATACGGTCCACGACGGACGTCAGCAATCGGTAGCACACACAAGTTGGAATTTCTCCATTTTGACGGGGATTTCCCAGATTTTTTTCACAGTACCCTTGGAAATGATGGAGAGCATCTTTTTAGCAAAAAAAAAAAAAAAAAAATCTAGCAAACATAAAAAAGGTCATTTTTCGAAAATTTGTTGCTAAAAGGATGTTCCCATCATTTCCAAGGGTACCGTGAAAAAAAAAAAAAAAAAATCTAAAATATCCCCGTCAAAACTGAGAAATTCCAACTTGTGTGTGCTACCTATTGTTGACGTTCGTCCGGTCCACTTCTCGAAGACGATTGCTCAAGCTTACTACTACTCTATACTACTACCTATCTCATGTCCTCTCAACCCGTCATCGCCGAGGGAAATAAAGAAGCCTTCATCATCGTCGTCGTCCAAAACTGCAGCCGCTATCGCACTTTGGATTACAGTTTGAGGGTAATCGAACTATCGTGCTCACCTCCTTATGTGACGAGCACGCCGGGTGAAATGCTTAGTGGTATTTCATCTGTCTTTATGTTCTGAGTTCAAATTCCACCGCGGTCGATTTTGCCTTACATCCTTTCGGGGTGGATAAATTAAGTACCAGTGGCCTACTGAGGTCGATCTAATCGACTGGCCCCTCTCCCCCAAAATTTCGGGCCTTCTGCCTAGAATAGAAAAGAATATTGCATCTCTCTAAGAACTAAACAATTCTAAATAATGTTTAAAGGGAAACAACTCCAAATTATAAGCTTAAAAGAAAACTGAGTCGAAGCAGTTCATTAATTAAAATTGATGAGGGGAAATTTTTGTTTCAAGTGAAGCTATAGAAATTATTAGTCTAAATTTTAAGGGATTAGACATAAATAAAAATAATGTTCCTACTTCAAGCTAACTTAATACTGATTTATTTCCTGTCATCTCGTCCATCTCCATACGTTTCAGTGACAGCTTAGTAAATCCTTTCCTCCAATTTTCATATTCTTCTTCGTTAACTTCACCTTCATGACTTCAATATAAAATCGCTAATCAATTTAAAACAATGATAGGAAAGGAAAATAAAAATTAAATTAAACAAGAATTACATTTTGTATCCTATATTGTATGTATGTTTTCATAAGTGTGTATGTTTGTATGTACGTACGTATATATGTATGTGTGGAGACGCAATGGTCCAGTGGTTAGGGCAGCGGACTCGCGGTCATAGGATCGCGGTTTCGATTCCCAGACCGGGCATTGTGAGTGTTTATTGAGCGAAAACACCTAAACCTCCACGAGGCTCCGGCAGGGGATGGTGGTGAACCCTGCTGTACTCTTTCACCACAACTTTCTCCTACTCTTTCTTCCTGTTTCTGTTGTGCCTGTATTTCAAAGGGCCAGCCTTGTCAGACTGTGTCACGCTGAATATCCACGAGAACTACGTTAAGGGTACACGTGTCTGTGGAGTGCTCAGCCACTTGCACGTTAATTTCACGAGTAGGCTGTTCCGTTGATCGGATCAACTGGAACCCTCGACGTCGTAAGCGACGGAATGCCAACAACAACAACATATATGTATGTACGTATGTTGGCATCTATGTATGTGCATGCATACATACATACATACATACATGCATACAAACATGCATGCATACACACACATACATACATACATGCTTTTCCACTCGATTAAACTTTTCTTTTTTTGTCTCTTTCTTTCCTCTTCCTTTTTTTCTACCACCTGTTCTGTTTTCCTTTTTTTTATGAAGGACTCTAATGTCCAAAACGTCAAAACTCCCTTTTCTTTTCAAACGTGAGACTAATAACACCTTTCTGAAAATTTGCCCCTCTTGCGCCTTTTCTTGTTCTCCGACTCCCAAAAGAGACCAATAGAATAAGTACTAGGGTCGATTTGTCCAACTAAAACCATTCAAAGCGGTGCTGCAGTCAAATGACTGAAACAAGTAAAAGATAGAAGATGAAATATATATATATATGTAGGAAAGTGGTTATACACCATTAGGTGTACACCGCTTCCGTACATTAAATTTCTAGAAGAGACAACGGAACGCAGATTCTGAACAACATAACAATATTTATTTACAGTGGAATTCAGTTCACGCTTGGAGGGAATTCGGTAGCTCGTCGCCCTCGGTTACTGAGATGCCTCCTGAATGATTTCCATGGTTATTTGTGAAGCTCTGGTGCTGACATGTGAGAGAGCTCTGTTGGACGTCTTGGCTCGACGGAGATCAGGCAGCGAAGAGACTGAGAAAAGGCGCCAAAGCTGGGTGTCGAACTCTACGCATGCGCATGAGACTCTTCCTGTATTCCTTCCGGAACTAGTCCCTGCGCATGCGTGGATAAAACTCCGGACATTGAACATATAACAGTCGTCTGCTATAAGAGGTCACTACAGATATATATAGGCGAGGTAAGATGCAGTTTGGTTTTGTTCCAGGGAGGAACACTTCAGGTGTCATCTATTTAGTGAGGCAAGTACAAGAGAAATATCTAGCTAAAAGTAAACCATTATACTTGGCATTTGTCAACCTGGAGAAAGCTTTTTTGAAAGAGTCCCTCAGTCTGTTATCTGGTACACTCTAAGGAAGTTAGGAGTAGATGAATTTGTTAGAACCACACAAGTCATGTATAGCAGTGCAGTCAGTAAAGTGAGAGCCGACCATGAGTACATGATGAATTTAGTGTACAAGCAGGAATTCACCAGGGCTTGGTTCTCTGTTTCCTCCAATTCATCACAGACCTGTAGGCCATAACAGAGGTATTTAAGACTAGCTGCATGGGCACTACTATACATTGATGACCTTGCTCTTCTAGCAGACTCTGTAGCAAAATTAGAAAACAGAAATTCCAGGTGTGGAAGTAAAATCTGGAACCAAGGAGCCTTAAAATCAACCTAGTGAAAACCAAAGTTGTTGTTAACAAGAAAGTGAACTTGCTTTCCATCAGGTAAATGGTCCTGCTCAATATGTAGGAAATGTATTGAAAGAATTCCATTTGATGCATCCAGTGAAAACTATGGACACATAAGAGATGCAGTAGAACCATAGGAAGGTTAACAGAGAAAGTAGTCTTTGTATGCTAAATACTAAGGACACACAGGTATCAGATTTTCTCAAATACCCAGGAGGCTCCCTAAAGGTTGTAGATAGTTTCTGTTACCTAGGCAACCAAATTAACAAGTGGAGGAGAATGGCATGAAAGTATAGTTGCTAGAATAGGATGAAGAAAGTTCAGACAGCAGTTACCTCTGTTAGCAACAAAAGGCTTATCTCTCAAAGTGAAGGCAGATGGTATAATGCTTAAATACAAGCAGTTATAGTACATGGTATCATGATGAGGGCCCTAGATGCTGAGGAAATGCAAAGACTGGAGAGGAATGAAGCTAGTATGTTTTGATGGATGTGCAATATCTGTGTGGAGATATGACAAAGTACAAATGTGTTGAAATGAAAGTTATGCATAAGAGAAATCAGATGTAATATGCAAGAGAGAAGACTGCAATGGTTTGGACATGTGATGCATATGTGTGAAGACATTTGTATAAAAAGTGCTAATCACTTAAAATGAATGGAACTTGCAGAAGAGGGAAACCCAGGAAAATGTGGGGTGTAGTAGTGAGGGCCAGTCTCAAGATGTTGAATCTCATGAAGGAGATCACAATGGACTAGGATATCTGATGACATGGGATTCTTGAGAAGACACAACCACCTCAGCAAAACTGTATTCTAGAAGCACTGTATATGTGATCCTCACCCACATTACATTGATTCAGCCCACTACCCCGATGAACCAAACTACATCTTATCAAGCACTATGCTTGTCTCTCACTCACTGCTCCTGCAACCTTATCTTACCTTGACATCTCTCTCTCTTCTTTCTTCCCCCTGCTAAATGTATCATTGCTATCCTGATGCCCTACCTCCATATATGCACCTCCCCATATATATATATATATATAATTTATATAAGGGCATTAACTATATAGTAATGCCTCATGCTTAGAGGGACTAAATAAGTCAAAAACTACCAAAAAATAAGCAACATATTTACCGAAAGCGAGGAAATGCAGCTTTCAAAATTAATCTCTTAAAAACATTTAACTTAACGGCAAACCACTGGTTTCTCAATCAATACAGCAAAACTGTGAAGTAAGCTGCATCTTTTGTTCATATAAATATGTTGCTTATTTTTTGGTAGTTTTTGACTTATTTAGTCCCTCTAAGTGTGAGGCATTACTATATAGTTAATGCCCTTATATAAATTATATATTTATGAGAAAAAAACAATGAGTTTTTTTCCTTATGGGGTTTTTTCACGCTGACTACTTGATAAATTCATATAAAGATTTTATCCTATATTATATTATATATATATATATATATATATATATATATATATATATATATATATATATATATATATATATTCTTGTCTTCACCACTCACTGCATTCCCCTTCCTCTCCCTTCTATTTCCCACTCTCCTTTCACACCCTGTCCAAACCTCTGTACCAATTCATTACATTCACCTCTCTGTACCTGGAGGATATGCTCTGACGCCATTCCTCCTCCCTTCCCCCCTCTCTCTCTCACCTTCAAACAGGTAGCCATTGTCTTCTCTACAGCAAGACACGTATTCATGTCACATAGATATACACACATACAGATTACACATGTGCATGTGTGTGTGTGTGTGTGTGTGTGCACACGCGTGTGTGTATGTGTGTGTGTGTGCGCGCGCGTGTGCTCTCAAAGGGATCCACACAACTACAGCTGACCATGTCGTTGGTCATGTAGTTAGAAATTTCACTTTGCAACTGTGTAATTTTAGGTTCAATTCCACTACACAGCAGAACGGTGAGTCAGTAAAGCAGTAGTGATGACCTCTTGTAAAAGCAATTGAGTTGTGTGGGTATAACTTGGTTGGATGGTTAAGAAATTACCTTCACAATCATGAGGTCTCTGGCTTGGTCTCACTGCATGGCATGTTGGGCATGTTTTTCACCATAATCTCAGACTGACCATACGTTTGACCTTTGTACATAAAATTGGATAGATGGGAACTGTGTAGAAGTTCTGTGCATGGAATGTACCTGGAATTCAATGATCCATTCTTATCATACATTGTATCGTGTTAAATCTGGTTCTGGGTTTTAATACAATCTTTCTGTTATAAAGTAATCTACATTAAAGCCTTCTATCAAAATTTCATGTTAATTTATGTTCCAAACACCAGTTTAATAATCCTTCTTTCTATAGGCACAAGGCCTGAAATTCGGAGGAGGAACTAGTTTATTATATTGACCTCAGTTCTCAACCGGTACTTATTTCATTGATCCCTAAAGGATAAAGGGCAAAGTTCAGTGGAATTTGAACTCAGAACGTAAAGGCATATAAAATTCCACTCAGCATTTTGTCCAGTGTTCGAATGGTTCTGGCTGACTTACACCTGTTTGATAATTATTTTACTAAATTCTTCATTATTTTCAAAATTAATTGAAACGAAACCAGTGTATCTCAGCAGAAATATGGTAATGAAAGGATTAAGAACATATGTCTGTGGAATACTCAGCCACTTATAGGTGAATCCAGTGAACTGATAATTTAGTTTATCAAATAACTGAATAGTCATTATAGAAAGTGATGGAGATCCTTTGTGTTGTGACATTATCTGAATCATTTTCTTACTCAAAGTAGCCTTTCACATCTCACAGATTTTACCAGTCTTTCTAATCAATAGTAGTGAATCATCACCTGAGTATAAGTTTGGCTAAATAATTCTGTTTTGTTGGATCTAGGCTATTTAATAACAAATAATATTAAACACTAATGTTTTGAAGAGAATAATTGCAGCCTTAGTCAATAATATTCAGTTCAATAATGTTAACAAGGATGGATAATGTTTGAATCTATTTTTTTCTCTCCTGTCATCTCTCTCTACTTCTTAATTTGCTTTGCTACTTACCTCTTCCTTCTCATTCACCTTTTTTTTTTGTTATTTCTTCTCTTTCACTCAGTCTTCCTCTTTCACTCACTCTTTCTCTCTCACCCATGCTTTCTCTCTCTCATGCACTCTCCCTTTTCCCTCTTCTCCTTCTCACTACTAAATTACTTCTCATTCTCTGAAAATAAATGCATTCTCACATTTTTTAAAAACTTAATCTGGTAACATCAGGTGTTCTCCTACAACTTTGTTTCCCAATACCTTGTGTGTATAAATGCATATATATATCATCATCATCATCATCGTTTAACGTCTGCTTTCCATGCTAGCATGGGTTGGACAATTTGAGTGAGGACTGGCAAGCCAGAAGGCTGCACCAGGCTCCAATCTGATCTGGCAGAGTTTCTACAGCTGGATGCCCTTCCTAACGCCAACCACTCCGAGAGTGTAATATATACATATATATATATACTATCCTGTCTATCACTCTTTCCTCTCTATATGTCTCATACATGCTGCTTCCCCCATGTCTCTCTTGATATGACATGCAATTGCTTTTGTCTTGTTTAAAATTTCATCACTGTTATGTCTACTTTCACTTTGAGACAGACAGCTATCATACAGAAAATGCTATATTCCAAATCTTGTTTTCTGATTGGGTAAAAATGATAAAACCTTGAATATCTGTAACAATTTTCTAGAATTTTTCTGGAATAAATTAATCACAAAATCAGATTTAGCTCGAAAACTTACATCAATATACCAAATTTGAAAATTTTAATTTAATTTTAAGATTTCAAAATCTGTAACAGCAACAGAAAAGATCCCCTCTCCCTATCTGTCACTCTCCAAGCATAGTATGTATCAGTTAGATGATAAGCACGCAAAAGCCTCTGTTGCACAGACTCAGGAGATGATGTCTCATTTCAACTCAAATAACTTTGATTTCCAGTAAATCTTACTTTTGCCATGACCATGAATGGATTGCAAGGACAAACATTTTTGGTTGCCAGTTTACATCTTAAAAGAGCCCTGCTTCACCCATAAACAGCTTTATGTTGGATGTTCAAGAGTAGGAAGTAAGTAAAATCAATTGACCAAATGGAAAAACAAAATACTTTGTTTATTGAGATATTGTAAACTGTCCTAAATAGTGCAGAAATGAAGAGGTGTATCCATTGGGGAAAACATAGTCAGATATGGAAGAAAAGAAATTGAAAGAAAGGCATTCTGTTGTGAAAATTGTCCAGCAATGATAGGCTACTCAGCTAGTGTAAATATGCTTTGCCCAATCCAGGAACTGAAATCACAAACTTGCAAATGTAAGTGCAATACCCTAACCACCAAGCTATGTAACCACACACACACCTCCACCCTGACACACACACACACGCTCACACACCCACACCCACACCCACCCACCTCCACCCCACCACACACACACACCTCCACCCCACCACACACATGAAGAGATGAATAAGAGAAAATGGAATGAACAACATTCATTATTTAATCTCTATACAATTCTCTCCACACATCATCACACCTGTAGTGCATTGGTGAGATGATATAAGCAACATATTGCATAATCACTACTGTCCATCAAAGGGGTAAAATGACAGCTTTCAAATTCTGTTTTTTGATTGGGTGAAAATGATCAAACTTTAAACCTCTATAACTTTTTAAAAACATTTCTCTGGAGAAAATGAAATAACTCCAGCAGTTCAGTTTGGGCAAGTGTATTATTGTGCCAACAGTGAACATCGAAGAATCAACACCAAAAAGGAAGACATTTTATTTACATATATTTATTCGTTTGCCTGACAGGTAGTTAAAGGACGGAGAAGTTGCTGTCTGCCAGCAGAGAGGGAAAGAGTAAGGAATGCATGATGCTGACTAGAAAGGAAGAAAGGATAAAGGTGGCTCTGCTCTGATTGGCTGTGGCAGCAAAATTTTTTTCCCATGGGAATTCCAAACCCTAGTAATGAACTTATTTGCATACAGCCAATCAAAGCAGAGCCACCTTTATCCTTTCTTCCTTTCTAGTCAGCACTGTGCATTCCTTACTCTTTCCCTCTCTACTGGCAGACAGCAACCTTTTTGTCACAATCCAAAAAAAATTTCGCTACAAGTACTACTGCCTCTAACTACTTTTCAGGCAAACAAATAAATATATGTAAATAATATTTCTTCCTTCTTGGTGTCGATCCTTCAATGCTCACTGGTTACTCCAACATTGGCACAATAATTCACTTGCCCAAACTGAATTGCTGGAGTTATTTCATTTTTTCCAGAAAAATGTTTTAAAAAAATTATAGAGGTTTAAAGTTTGATCATTTCCACCCAGCCAAGCAACAAGATAAGGTCACTTGGATGAGGAATGACCATGCTTCTTTTCTCTTTGAATAATGCTTGTTGTTCTTGTTCTTGTTTCAACCATGGCTGCCTCTGCGTAGTTATTTGTGCTGTTGTTTACTTTGTAAAACAGTAAGGGAGAGGGTTGCTAGCACATCACCCTCTACCCACATTTTTCCCATCCACATCTTTACCATACGGGGCCCTAACAAAATCCGATAATAGGTATAGATGCAAACCTAATTACTTGTTGCCTTTTAAAATCAAGCATAACTTGGTGATTGGTCGACTTACAACACCAGCCAAGGTGAGCTCTGATTGGGTGTATGCAAATGAGTTCATTACTGGGGTCTGGAACAGTTGTGGGGGAAAAAATTTTTGCTGCCGGGACATCAAGAGTTCACTTGGAGAGAATCCACAGGGTGTCAGCATTCTTCAGTTCTGCATCAAGAACTCTTGGAGAGCTCGCTTTGGGGACAGAGAAGACTTTCTCAGTGCTTGCTTGAATGACTGCACCAAACATTCTGCTGCTCTGTTGATAGCTGGATGGTATGGTGCCCCTCTCAGGTGTGTGATCCTACATTCTTTGCACCAACTCTGAAATTCTTCAGAAAGGAAAGTTGATGCATTATCTGTGATCAGCATGTGAGGATATCCAAAGTGAGCAAAGTCCTCTTCCAGCAGATCTAGAGTGACTCCAGTGGATGACGTTGGGTGAATACATGGATATCATGAAAAAGTATCCCTGATCACCAGCCAGTTCATAACCATGAAGTTGATGGCATGATCCACATGTAAGCGGCTCCATGGTGTCTCTAGTAGCATCCATGGGTGACTGCAGGCTTGGATGGCTTGTTTTGATGTTCACCACACAAGTTTCATCGTTGACTAGCCATCTCAATAGCTGCATCAATACCAGACCAGTAGACAGCAGTTCTTGCCAGCTGCTTCATACGTTCCATACCAAAGTATCTGATATGCAGTAGATCTAAGATACTGGATTGTAGGCTCTGTGGAGCCACAACTCTTGATCTATGGATGAGGCATCCGTGGTAGGTACTAAGTGCATCCAACAACTTCCAGAACTTTTCGACATCATTGTTGGACTCAGTGTGCTTCGGCGGCCACCCTTCGTGGACATGGTGCATCATTGTAGTTATCACCGGATCTTTCCCAGATTCTTGATGGAGGATGTTGTTGTCCACAGGTTTGACTTGAAGAAGGAGAACTTTGATGATGCACACCATGTCCATGTCTTTACCACTTTCCTCCCTATCGAAGTCATTGTTGTCTCCAGATGGCAAGCAACTAAGAGCATCTGCATTGCCATGATCCACTGTTTTCTGGTACTCGATTGTGTAGTCAAACTGGTTCAGCCACAGGGCCCATTGAGCTAGTTAGTTGGCTGTGAATAGTGGTGTCCCTTTCTTCAGGCCGAACAGTGCTGTCAGTAGTTTATGATCAGTTACCAGTATGAACTGACATCCATACAGCTACTGGTAGAATTTGCACAAGCCAAAAATAAAGGCTCGAGCTTCCTTGTGTATTTGGCTGTAGTTTCTTTTTGGAGAAGTGAGAGTCTTGGAGACATTGGCAATTGGGCACTCGCTTCCATCTGGATAGTGATGGAACAGGATTGCTTCAATTCCAATGTTGGATGCATCACAAGCCAGTGCTAGAGGCTTGTCTGGGTCAAAATGTACCAGGACTTCATCTGAGGATAATACATTTTTCAGCTGTTGAAATGTTGCTTGTTCTGCATCTCCCCACTTCCAGAGAGTTGCCTTCTTGGTTAAGCAGTAAAGTGGCTTGGCATTAGTGGCCAGGTTTGGGATGAATTTCCCATAGAACTGAACCAAACCCAAGAAAGACTTTAAGCTTGAGATGTCCATAGAAGGTGGCATCGTCATGACTGCCTCGACTTTGGATCCCTTCATGATTCCTTCGGCTGATAAGATATGGCCAAGATATTCCACACTGGGTTGTGTGAACAAGCACTTTCATGACAGCATCTGAGTCCTTTGTTGTTCAGATAAAAGAGCAAATGCCTCAGGTTGCTCAAGTGGTCATTGGTGTCTTGCCCACTGATGAGTATATCATCTTGAAAGATAGCAACTCCAGGCAGATCACTGGTTAGGATCTCCATGCTCTCCTGGAAATAACCAGGTGCTGACTTGATTCCAAATGGGAGTCATTGCTGCAGGAGTACTCCAAGGTGAGTGTTGAGGGCTAGCCTTCGTTGACTCTCTGGTGTCAGATTGAGCTGGTTGTAAGCATCATCAAGGTCAATCTTCATGTAACCATATCCACCTTCCAGCTTCTGCATCAGTTCCCCTGGGAGCATCATTGGATGACGGTGTTCCTTTGCTGATCATTGATGCTGAGTAGTCACCACAGATCCACAACCTAGGTTTTGGGGTGCCCGGACTATGTGCCTTGTGAATCAGTACCACTGGTGTTCTATATTCATTGAACTGGACTTGCTCTCAGACTCCTTTGGCGATGCCTTCTTCGTAACCTTTGACCAGGTCATCACAAAGAGCAAACGGAACTGGTTGTGTCTCGTGAAAAACTGGCTTTGCATTAGACGTGAACTTCACTTCCAGTTTGAAATACTTCAGACATCCCAATTCTTCTTTGAAAAGATCTGGGAACTTATCACAGAGATTGTGGCAATGTTGTTGCAGGGAAGCATAAGGCTTGTAAGAGGTCTTAGGATGTGATGTTCTCGCACCCTCACTCTTGTCTCTATGCATTTCAGTCCAAGAACATTGTCCACAGAGATTCCCAGTGTCTGGATAGCATTTCGTCCTGGCAAGCTCAGGTCAGGGATCTTGGTGGCTATGTAAGGAATTGAGCTTTGTTTACCAGTCATTGGATCCTTGGTTTGGCCCACAAAAATTCCCAGTGCAAGCAGGTCATGCTTGCTGACAGACTACTAGCAAAATCTGACATCATTCAGCTTCACTTTTCTTTGTTGTTTCCAAACCACCAAAGAAACGAAATTTCCCATAGACGCAGTGCCCAGTTCCATTGTGGACAATAGTTCTGGATAATAGTCCAGTTCCATTGTGGACAATAGTTCTGAGCATCCAACTGATCATCCAATGGAGATCCTGGAAGAAGTGTTACAAACTCAGAGACAGACCAGACCACTTCTACCCAAGACCAAATTGCTTGTACCAGAATACGGACTGGAAAACCCTAGGTGATCCAACAGAACACCCAAGCCCAGAGACAGACTTTGTTGTTGATGCTGTTAGTGTAGCATCAATTTCGGTGGGAGGTGTTGTGGAGATTGCTTAACATCTAAATCTGTCCAATAGAAATTGCTGGCATGCGAATCTATCTAATAGAATTGAATGGAAAGTTGAAGAATTCTATAGAATGTTCTAATGGCTTATTAACTCTTCGAGTTTCTATCAACTCCACGTGAATTGGTTTATCCTCATCACCACTGTTGTAAAGCGGTCTTTTGCCACTGTTGTATCTGTTTTTGTATGACGGTTGTCGCTCTAACACATATTGTTATATTCCAAAGTCGTCAATAGGATGTTTCTATCTGGCACTAGTCGTACAGTGTTATTATCTTCAAAAGGTTGGATTGTTATCCCATCCACTCATTATCACAGTATAATTACTATATCAGCACAGACATAATTATCAACACAGTCAACATGTACTCTTGTACTCTACGTACTCTCGATACTGATCGATGTCAGCTTACTTATACTGATTGGGTCATTCCACTCATCATGTGAGAGGGGTGTACCATTATTACTAATTCCCTACAACAGTTATCTATTAACATTCACAGATATTGTCTTTCAAGTAGTATTTGTTGTAATTTCTGGAGTCTTTCATTATGCGCTTCAAAATTCGAAATAACTGTGCAGATTCTTCTTGCTAGATTAAATGGAGTCTTCGTGTGTGTGTGTGTGTGTGTGTGTGTGTGTGTGTGTAATAAATCATTATCATCATCATCATCACTATTTTCATCATCATTTTGAAAGCCATTTTTTTCATGTTTGCATGGGTTAAACAGAATTCAGAATTCATTGAGATAGATTTTCCAGAGCTAGATGTCCTTCTTGTTGCTAACCCTCACTTGTCTCCAAATAAGGTTATAATCTCCAAGTCAATCAAACAATCGACGAACAGCCCAGACATGGTAATGTGGTTAACTGGAAACTGATGATACTGTTTGAATGAGCCTTTATTTACAAAGATCGTGCAACATGTCCTGACATGTCAAGGAACCCAGACATGGGTTTACAGTTGACTACAAGTTAAAGAACACTACCTGTATTGTTGTTTACAGTTAGTGCATGCATATGAGGATGACAGAAAACACAATCTCACACTCACTAACACACACGTGTGTATTCTCGTACATGGTGTGCATACTTATATATATAATATAATATAGGATAAAATCTTTATAAGAATTTATCAAGTAGTCAGCGTGAAAAAACCCCATAAGGAAAAAAAACCCATCGTTTTTTTCCATACATATATATAATTTATATAAGGGCATTAACTATATAGTAATGCCTCACACTTAGAGGGACTAAATAAGTAAAAAACTACCAAAAAATAAGCACATATTTACCGAAAGCGAGGGAATGCAACTTTCAAAAATTTACCTCCTAAAAACATTTAACTTAACGGCAAACCACTGGTTTCACAATTAATACAGCAAAACTGTGAAGTAAGCTGCATCTTTTGTTCATCAGTGCACGTATGGTCGAGACACATAAAAAATACACATAAAAAATAAACAAAAATCAACATACTCCGATGTACCCAACACAGTACGATGACTTCTGTTCATCATTATATATCCGTGAAAGAGGCTAGCTTTATCCAGTTGCATCTCGGTAACACATGCTTTTACAGAATAATATTCAGCACTGAATATATTCTAATTATTTATAATATAATATAGGATAAAATCTTTATAAGAATTTATCAAGTAGTCAGCGTGAAAAAACCCCATAAGGAAAAAAAAACCCATCGTTTTTTTCCATAAATATATATAATTTATATAAGGGCATTAACTATATAGTAATGCCTCACGCTTAGAGGGACTAAATAAGTCAAAAACTACCAAAAAATAAGCACATATTTACCGAAAGCGAGGGAATGCAACTTTCAAAAATTTACCTCCTAAAAACATTTAACTTAACGGCAAACCACTGGTTTCACAATATATAAGGCATTCTGCCTAAACTACGTCTTTAAGATACGATTTGTTAGTAGTAACGCTAAAAGGAAACTATTTCCTAAGGAATTCAAGCAGATAGAGAAGAATAAAGACAAAAGTAAAGTAAAGATTTAATGAAAAGGTGAATCAAGACTAAAGTTGGAGTTGAAAAAAAAGACACTTACCCAGGCAGTGGTCAAGTTGTACTGAAAGAATTTTGAAGGGGTTTTATTTTTAGACTGGGGTCAAACGGTCGAATCCGTTCAACCATGTTTTAAGTCTTTAGCAACACCAATTACAAAGAACTTGGGAGTGGTACTAAAAGATGGAGAGAAGTATTGACAGACACAAACTGGATGGGAGCTGTCTTCAATAATTCAAGTAATGCTATATATTCAAAATTAACCATTTTTTGGTAGTTTTTGACTTATTTAGTCCCTCTAAGCGTGAGGCATTACTATATAGTTATATAAAATTATGTATATATATATATATATATATAGACATGGTTGTGTGGTTAAGAAGC
>NC_142932.1:5164717-5179717 GCF_046866305.1 Octopus bimaculoides | reverse complement strand
CTTTACCTTTCCTTTGGATAAGATTGATGGCATGGAGAGAGGAGGCTGGTATGCATGGGCGACTGCTGGTCTTCCATAAATCAACCATGTCCGGACTTGTGCCTCAGAGGGGAACCTGCTAGGTGCAATCCCATGGTCGTTCATGACTAAAAGGGGTCAATTGTGTGTGTGTCTGTGTGTCTGTATGAGTGTGTGTGTGTTTCTGTGTGTGTGAGAATGTGTGTGTGTGTGTGTGTGTGTGTGTGTGTGTGTTTGTTTGTTTCTCAGCACTGCTTGACAACCAGTGCTTGTTTCTTTAGATCTCCATAACTTAGCGGTTTGGCAAAAAGTGATCAATAAAATAAGTACCATACTTAAAAACAGAAATAAGTGCTGGAGTCGATTCATATGATTGAAAGTCCTTCAAGGTGGTGCTCCGGCATGGCTGCAGTCTGATGACTGAAACAAATAAAAGATATATCATCATCATCATCATCATCATCATCATCATCATCATCATCATCATCATCATCATCATCATCATCATCAACACCATTATTTAACATCTGTCTTCCATGCTGGCATGGGTTGGACAGTTTGACAAGAGCTGGCAAGCTAGAGAGCTGCACCAGGCAACATTGTCTACTTTAGCATGGTTTCTATGCCAACTACTTTACAGAGTGTACTAAAGGCTTTTTATGTGACACCAACACCAGTGGGGTTGTGAAGTGGCTTTGTGCCAAATGAATGTATAATACAGGGATAGCGATAGGTGTCTTTTTACAGAGGAGATACTTAACTACTCCAGTAATTAGAGAGACAGTCAGCATGAGAGAGAGAGAGAGAAATAGATGGTGTCAGAGATGCATTGGGTTCTATCCACAGAGAACAGTGGAGTGAGAGAGAGAGTATAAGTGATATAAAGGGATAGAGGAAGATCTAGCTATCAACCCATCTATCAGTCTATCTATTTATCTGCCTATCTACTTTTATACTTAATTCTATATCTATAAAACCTTTTACACATCCTTTAACTTTATATCCATGCTAGGAAGGGCATCCAGCTGTAGAAATTATGTCAGAACAGACAATGGAACCTTGTGCAGCCCCTGTCCTTACCAACTTCAGTCAAACCATCCAATCCATGATAGCACGGAAAATGGACATTAAATGACGATGACGACGATGATGACAATGATGATGATGATGATGATGATGATGATCCTTTAAAGCTTTTATATCCATGAACCTTTGAATTTTTAACCTCCACCCCATGTCAAGCATGACCATATGCATATGTGTATGTGTGTGTGAGTGTGTGTCTGTGTGTGTGTGTGTGTATGTGTGTGTGTGAGTGTGTGTGTGTGTGTGTGTGTGTGTGTGTGTGTAAGAAAAAACATATTTGCTAACAAAGAAGTAGCTATTAAAATGAATAATTTTTTTACATACCTTTTTTAAATCACTGTTGCACCAATAAAATTCCTTATACACATACATACACACACACACACTGCAATATTCATTTGCAGAGAGTGAGAGAGAGTGTAGTAAATAGTGAGAGCGAGAGAGAGTGTAGTAAAAAGGAAAAAAGTTTACATTGAGAAAAGTGAAAAGAGAGAGAAAGAGAGAGATCTTTTCAGTTGCTGTAACATATTTTGAAATTTAAGAATTAAGTGAAAATTTTCAAATTTGGTATATTGATGTACTTTTTCATGCTGAATCAAATTTCTGAAAATGTTAAGGAAGTTTAAAGTTTGATAATTTTTACCCAATCAGAAAACAGGATTTGGGGCATGATAGCTGTGGATTATAAAATGAAAGTAAGCTTAGAAAGATGAAATTTTAAATAAAATGAAAGATGATACATATACAGAGAGAGAGAGAGAGAGAGAGAGAGAGAGAGAGAGAGAGAGAGAGAGAGAGAGAGAGAGAGAGAGAAAGAAAGAGAGAGAGAGAGAGAGAGAGAGAGAGAGAGAGAGAGAGAGAGAGAGTGTGTGTGTGATAAAGATTGTGGTAAATATATAGAGAGAGGGGAAGGTATAAAAGAGAAAGCCTGATGGTGACAGACAGAGAGTAAGAGATTTATCAATCTAAAAGTTGAGTTATTTCTCGTAGAAAACTATACTTTTCATTATTATTTCTGGGATGCAGATTTCAAAAATTAAATTCGTTTTTCTTGAGGATGCACTGTTTCAGATCCTTTCAGGGCCAAACACACATACATAACCACATACACTCTCATTTATATAATAGATACGGATGGTAGTCTATAGTAATTTGAGAAAAATAGCTCTACAGTTTCTTGTTGAATAACCTGCACAAATGATTTGTTTATAGTGATCAAATGTATGTGTTGTACATTAGCTCACTCCCTCCATCAAATCGACATTGTTTGAACAAGTGCATGGTGTACCATATGTCAGGTGTTGAAGTATTGTAGAGCAACATGAGATGAAGTGTTTTTCTCAAGAGCACAATGCACCACCAAGTCAAGGAATTAAAACCACAATCTTTCAAATGTGAGTGCAACACCCTAACCACTAGACCACACACTCTACCATTAACCATTAAACATTACGTGAAAAGGTATGAGAGGTGAATATATATATTTATTTAGCCACTTGTCTTCTATAGGGTTACAGCTGTTTCATAACCTTCATGTAGTATTAATTCCAGAATGGAAGAAATCATGCATACATGTTTGCATTAACATATATGCTCAGTATATAGCTTTCCTTATTTACATTAAATTGTGTGTGTATATATATATATTTTTATCCTTTTACTTGTTCTAGTCATTTGACTGCAGCCATGCTGCAGTACCGCCTTAAAGGGATTTTTAGTTGAAGAAATCAACCCCAGGACTTATTCTTTGTAAACCTAGTACTTATTCTATTGGTCTCTTTTGCCAAACAGCTAAGTTATGGGGATGTAAACACACCAACATCAGTTATCAAGCAATGGTTTGGTGACAAACATAGAGAAAAAGACACACTCACACACACACATATATATATATATATACATATATATATATATATATATATATATGTATGTATATATGATGGGCTTCTTTCAGTTTCTGTCTACCAAATCCACTAGGAAGCTTTTATTTGTATGCATATTGAGTTGCATGCTTCGGATATGTTGTTGCATTGGTTCTCCACTCTTTTCACAATCTCTTATTCACATGAGGTGTAGATATTACCCTGGGAGTGATGGTACCTAACTGCTTCGTCTTCGGTGTCCCTGTCGATTGCACAGAATTCTCCCCCTTTGTTCGATGGCAAGGTATGCATAAATTTTTATTTTTGTTTTTTAAAGAGTCAAGTGTGGTTATCTTAGGTGTAAGGTTAGCAGACATCATGGTTCTCAGGAGGCCCTGACATAGTCTTTCAACTTTGTTCTTGAAATAGTCCTCTGTGGTTGGTGATTTACTGAACTCTTCTTCAAATGGGTAAAGTTTAATATTTCTGAGATGGTCGTCTGTGCCCCGAGTAGTGTTGTCATTCTACTACAGCAAAAACAGCAACAGCATCAACAATGACAGCCTGGATAACAACAACATCAACAGCAGAGGAAGAAAGAAACAGAAGAGTAAACACTGGGTCTATGTTAATCTACCATACTACAGAGAGATGGTGGAGAACAAGCTAAAAAACTGCATCAAGAGACCTAGTGTCTCCTTCAGATTTATGAGGTAGGGCCACACACTAAGACACTACCTCTCACACACCAATAACATATCAGATGCTTTCTACCTAAACCAATATCCGATCAGAGCAATGTACAGCATCCGGTTGCATTTTAATTCCAACATGGTGTACCAAATGACATGCTCTTGCAGAATGACATGCATATTATCAGCTAGAAGACAACTTTACTTTAGATTTAAACTTTACCAACACCACCAAGACTGCAGTGGGGATCTCCCCACCCGGATGCTGGTGGGGGATACATGCAGTTAGCCTCAAGATCAGAGGTACACTTTATTAGGAAGAAGGCACCTTGCCTCAACTACTGTAATGCACTGGATGCATGGAAATATATCTACTGCTTCCAGGATCTTTAACTAGCACCAGTGATAGCTATCATCATGAAAGAATGAAAAAAATAAGGATTAAGGATGTCTGGTGAAGAATCATTGTTTCGAAGGCACAAACAAGATAAGCTGTAACACCCAGCAACAAGGCTCTCTACGGGTCACATCGTACTTAAGATAGACTCTGTCTGTCTGTCTATCCACCAACCTGCCTGCCTGCCTGCCTGCCTATCTATCTATCGACTTGTCCTTCTGTCGGTCTAGTTATTTATCTACCCATCTACCACCAACAAGACTTATCCTACAATGTTAGCTGGATTTGTCACTATCGGGGTATTATCTTACCTGTTTGATATATTACTTGCTTAAAATGTTACCTGACAATGGTGTACTATATGTTATGATGTAATCTATGAATACATCAATAAAATTATACTGAAACAGCTGTCATAAATAATAAAAACTCCATTTGTTTACTTTTTACACCTGTGTCACGCCTAGAACCAACCTCAGAGTTGGATTTATGGGTTAAATTGGATTTAGTACTTATATATCTACAGTATCCAACCAACACTTGATACTTTCATTGTTGTTTACCTCACTGTGAATCCTATGTTATTGTATCTAGCCATTACTGGCATCCTATGTGTTGATGTGCCTAGATTCTATTGAATCCTATAACTAATTAATATATGTGTGTGTGTGTGTGTGTGTGTATATATATATATATATATATATATTCATTTACATCTTAGAAATTTTTTTAAAAATTAATAATACCGTCTCCAAGAACATTAATGGTGGTCTGTATCAGCCAAATTTGTTTTTAGCAAAGTTTGTAAATTTTAATAATATTGTGTACTGTTAGTAGATGAGAATGGTGATGCTTTGAGCAAAGCTCTTTCTCAGAAGAAGAATACATTTTTAAATATCACTGACAGGATAGGTTTTTTTAAAAAAGGTTCTAACCTCTGATGAAGGGTTTTACTTGAAATATCAAAGTTCACATCTCCCCACGGGGTACAAAGATTAAATAAATTTACAAACTTTTATAGAAATAATTGACTGATTCAACCTCGTACTGAACTCAATCATGTTACTGAGTTACAGTTTAGAAAAAAATAAAAAACACAAATCAAACAAAATCAATACAAGCTTTAATAAACTCTAATCATTTCCAGATTAGATTTTATTAAAACAGAAATATTGAATAAATTTATTTTTCTATATATTTAGAATTGTCATGGCTTCCAGCAAATCTTCCTTTGCTTACATTTCATTCATATTTCATCATTAAATATAACAATGATACATTTAGATAATATTTATTTGAAAAGAATACAGACCAAATGACAAGTAAAATATGACCAAAGTCTGACATATTTGAGATTTATTGATATTACATCACATACATCTTTGCAACACCAAGAAATTTCAGGATTAGTATTGGAAGCATTTTCATATAGAAACAAGAAACATTTCACATCAAACATAGTTTAGGATTATAGAATGACATTTAGTTCTCTTCCTCCTCAGCTTCTTCTTCAAACTCTCCATCTTCTTCGGTAGTAGCGTCTTGGTATTGTTGATATTCTGACACCAAGTCATTCATGTTAGATTCAGCTTCAGTGAACTCCATCTCATCCATCCCTTCACCAGTGTACCAATGCAAAAAGGCTTTTCTGCGGAACATGGCGGTGAACTGCTCTGAAATACGTTTGAAGAGTTCTTGAATTGCTGTGCTGTTGCCAACAAAAGTTGCTGACATTTTGAGGCCACGAGGAGGAATGTCACAGACGGCCGTTTTCACATTGTTAGGGATCCATTCAACAAAATAGCTGCTGTTCTTATTTTGGACGTTCAACATCTGCTCATCCACTTCTTTCATTGACATTCGTCCACGGAACATTGCAGCAACAGTTAGGTATCGACCATGGCGGGGATCACAGGCAGCCATCATATTCTTTGCATCAAACATTTGCTGAGTCAGCTCGGGTACAGTCAGCGCTCTGTATTGCTGGCAGCCTCTGGAAGTCAGCGGGGCAAACCCAGGCATGAAGAAGTGGAGACGTGGGAATGGAACCATGTTAACAGCTAGTTTGCGCAAGTCAGCATTCAGCTGACCTGGGAAACGCAAGCAAGTAGTTACACCTGACATTGTAGCTGAGACCAAGTGGTTGAGGTCTCCATAAGTAGGTGTTGTAAGCTTCAAGGTACGGAAGCAAATATCATAAAGAGCTTCGTTATCAATGCAGTAGGTCTCATCTGTGTTTTCAACAAGCTGGTGGACAGACAATGTAGCATTGTATGGCTCCACAACAGTGTCTGAGACCTGAAAATATATTTTAAAAAAAGTATTTTAGACATTTAAAAAAGAAAATATAAGGAAAAAAATAAACGATTTTAAAATTTTCTTTTAGATATTAATATGAGTTGAGAAGTTATTTAAATTTTTACATGTTGGATGTGCATCTCACCTCAAATTTCTTTTCTTACTGTTTATTATACAATTTCATATTCCAGCATAGACATGACTGTGTGGTTTAAGAAATTTGTTTCTCAACAACCTGACCTTGGGTTCAGTCCTACAGCACTAGCCCTGTCTGACAAATCTCTTGCAAAGGAATTTGGTAGATGAAAATTGAAGGAAGCCTGTGTGTGTGTATATATATATATATATATATATATATATATATATATATACATATATATATATATATATACACACTCACAAAAACAACAGTTGTTATATTTGAAAACTAATCAACAGGCAAAATGGTCAAGAGGACAATATTTTGTGATACAACTTCACAGATCTTTTGCTCAATCCAGTGAAGGTTCTTAATTTGTATTTCTGAGCAAGAAACTTTATCATATATTGTAGCAATTGATAAAAAAAATGGAGGACCAGGGTGGGGGGAATGAGAAGGAAATGTCCATTCTTCTAATGAAACAGAGAAAATCTTGATTTATGTGTTGATATGGTAGGAAGCTGCAAATAAAGATGTCAATTTATCCTCAGACTAGAAACCTGGTCCAAATGTCTGTAACAGATTGACCTTTGCTAATAGGAACACGAAGGCCAAGAGGTGGGGTTAAAACATGCTGTGGATTGAGTATACCACCCAACAACAGATACAGGTCAGCCTGTAGAGTTTTACAGAATTTTAGTTTTGTTTACTCAACTTAACTTACAAAGCTTAGGTCTACATGAAGTTATGGTAGAAGACACTTGCTGAAAAGTGCCACATACATCATCAATCTGGAACAAATACATACTAGATGTTATTCTTGTTGATGATATAGACAAAGAGAATATTAGCTCTCATATATGTAAAGGTTAAAAACTGGAGGTGTTCATTATAACTGACAAATGCTTGGGTTGAAGACACCCGCACAAGATACTGCACAGTTCACCAAACGTAAAAAATATGTACTAGACACCTTGAGAAAATTATCTCTTGTATATATGCAAACCTTAAAAGGGGATGGTCATTTGCACTTAAAATATCTTAGGAAACTTAAGAAAAATTTTAGAAAAAAAGTGAAAATTAACAGAGAAAATCATTGCAATGATTGAATTCAAAAGCAATATGAAATTTTTTTACCTTTGGAGAAGGAACCACTGAAAAAGTATTCATGATTCGATCAGGATACTCTTCTCGAATTTTACTGATAAGCAAAGTACCCATTCCTGAGCCAGTGCCACCACCTAACGAATGTGTCATCTGGAATCCCTGCAGACAATCACAGCTTTCACATTCTTTACGCAAAACATCCAAAACAGAATCTACAAGCTCAGCACCTTCCGTATAGTGTCCTTTGGCCCAGTTGTTGCCTGCTCCACTTTGTCCGAATACAAAATTATCGGGTCGGAATATTTGGCCAAAAGGACCAGAGCGTACTGAATCCATTGTACCTGGCTCCAGATCTACCATGATTGCCCGAGGGACATACTTTCCACCTAGGTAAGAAGAAAAAAGATAAAATGAGAAAATTGAGATGGACATTGTATGTATGTATGTATGTGAGTGTGTATCTATTGATCGATTAATCTTATCTACACATATATATATACATACAAAGACACACACATGCATACTCACTAGCTATCTCCCTCTTGTTATCTATCATATCCTTACAACTTTTTTCTGTGCTGGTGTCGTGATAAAATGCACCCACCCTGTGCAAAGTGGCTATCAGGAAGAGCATCCTGTCACAGAAACCAAAACAAAAATTAAACTTAGGGAGTGTAATGTAGTCCCTTGACTTGTCTCTATAATATAACAAAAACAAATACAGACACACACATGCACACATGCACACAAACACACACATGTACACATGCACAAAAACACACACATGCACACGACCACACAAATGTCTATATATACATATCCCTACTTTCTGACCTATCTCTTATTATACTGCTGTTTACCACCCTTCCATTACTGCCACAGGTCTCCTTGATAAACCACTCTTATATCAACACTCCCTGCTCTATCAGTCACTCCCCTCTCAGTCTCTTACACAGCCACCCTTCCAGATCCTTTGTCTGCATTCCCTCTTATACTCACTTTCCTATTCGATGAGTGTATGCTGTGAAACCCCTGTCACCAGCTTGTCATCCTTCCAGCTACTCCCTCCTTATATAATGTGGTTGGGGGAACCATGTATCTCTCCTTTAACCTCTCAACACCTGGCATTAAGCCACTTCCCTCCCTGCTACAACCCTACTCACTGAAGGGGGAATTTTTTTGTCTTGGGAGTAACTTGGCCTCCATACTAGTGCTGGTGTTTTTAAACAAGTACCCAGTATACTCTGTAAAGTAGTTGGCATAGGGAAGGACATCCAACCATATAAACCACACCTAAGCAGATACTGGAGCTCAACGCTGAGCTTCAGTTCATTGGACCCTGTCAAACAGCATGGAAGATGGATGTGGAACGGTGATGATGATGACATACATGCTTGTATGCATACAAACATACATATAAGGTATGTTCAAAAAGTATCCAATTTTATTTTTTCCCTATCAAACCTAATGCTTTGTGGGCAAAATCATTTGGGTGGGAGGTGAAGCCACCCTCCCTGCACATGTGAGAAAATGTTTGCTCCTGGTAGGTGTCTAGAGTACAGATGTGTAGTGTGCACACATTGGATTTTCGTTTTCACACAAGATGACCGAATGCACCAAGCAGTTACCGTAAGCCTATGTCTCATCATCAGTGATAATGGTCTTCATGAGGCCTGGGTCATGGCTTGCACAGTCCAGCATGTCCTGAGCAATTTCTATGCAGATGTGCTTCTACTTCTCTGCCAACACCTTGGGGACAAATTTTGCCATTGCTCTCTGCATGCACAAATCCTCCATTAAAATGGAATGCAATGATCCTGTGCTTATTCCCATTTCATGAGCAATTTCCTGGATTGTTACATGACTGTCTTCCATGACTCTTCACAGAAACATCTCAATCAACTCCTCAATTTGACTTCTGGATGGTCTGCCTGAGTGTGCCTTGATCTCCAGCGAGGTGGTGTCACCTCCTACCCAAAGGACTTTGCCCATGCAACATTAGTTTTGGTAGGATAAAAAATAAAGTTGGATACTTTTTGAATGTACCTCAACATAGGCACGCGCACGCGCAGACACACACACACACACTATCTTTTTTTAAATTTTCATAAATCAAGTTCCCTCACAAGGCTTTGGTTAGACAAGCTACAGTAGAAGGCACTTGTTAAAAGTATCACACAGTGGGACTGAACCTGAAAGTTAACAGTTTCTGAATCCATTATGCCATGCAATTCCAAATTCTTGCCAGAGTTAATACTGCTTTTTTGTTGTCTCTTCAGATCCAAAGAAGGTATTTTGACTCATTATTTTCCTAAAATCCTAGTCTGTTGTTATGAACTAATGAGGTAGTATGCACCTGGTCACTCGACCAGTTAGAAACAGTAGGGACCATATTTAATGGCTTATGAGGCACACATTTTACACCCACCACTGAAAAATGTCTCAGAAAATCAACCAGTCTTATAAACACATAGTGGCAATTTGGCAAGAGTTGTTAGAACATTGGTTAAAATACCTCACAGTATTTGTTCTAACTCCCAGTACTCTTGAGTTCAAATCCTACCAAGGTCAATCAGGGTTGATTGATGAAAAAGTAACCAAGTACCAATCCAGGGTAATGGATTGGGAGAACTCCAAAAATATTGAACTGGATATCTTGCACAATTTGCATAAATATCCCTTTATGCAGTGTTTTTGAACCTCGGTCTAGATCTTCCATGGTTTCTTTTCCCTTTGCATAGTTGGGAGTAAAGGAATTGTCTGGGGAGCCTGCCATTGTCCATCTTGTGTACATGTCCATCATAAGAAGCAAACCAGCATAGTGCAGGATCTTTTTATTATTCTGGAACTTGTCAAAGAAAGGGATATTCGCAATTTGTCACAGCTGTCTCATCATATATGCATGCAACTTGTCTACTTGAGTGTTATAGACTGTTGGGGTCTCAGCTCCATACAACAAGGAAGAAAGCACTATAGCCTAGTATACATTGTATTTCACATGTATAGAAACATGCTTATTTTTTCACAGCCTTATGGAAAAAAAAACACTTAAATAATTTTTTTAATCCTTTAATTAGAAAGAAAGGTAGTACCCATGACCATTTACAGGACTTCTGACATTCGTAGAAGGAAGGATGGGAAGGAAGTAGGGAAGAAGGTATTCTCAGAATGGAGACTTGGTTCAAAAGCTCACAAGAGTGTGTACTCTATTAAAGGTATCTGAGATGCCAGGTATTGATGTTAAACTGAGTGGCAGATTAAAATCAACCATCCAAGTAAGCCATAGCAAGAGTTGAACTCTGAATGCAAAGAGCTGGAACAAATACCACAAGGTATTCGGTTTGATATTTTTACATTTTTACCAATACACTGATCTAGATTTGTATGTTTTTATTAACTCAAAAAGGATGAAAGCGAAAGTTGACCTCAATAAGACTTGAACTTGGAGCACAGAGAATCATCATCATCAACATCATCATCCTTTAACGTTCACTTTCCATGCTGGCATGGGTTGGACAGTTTGACCAGAGCTGCCAAGCCAGAGAACTGCACCAAGTTCCAGTCTGACTTGGCTTGGTTTCTATGGCTGGATGCCCTTCCTAATGCCAAAAGAACAAATAATATGAGGCATTCGATCAGAAACACTAATGACTCAGCTAATTTTACACATGCATGTGCGTGCATGCAACTGCACGCACACATGCACACACACTCACAAACATACATACACACACATATACTGTCTGAAAAATAAAGGATGGTCAAGGATGGAACTCTTTTCATCACAAGTCTGCTTGGACAGGATTTTGACATAGGGCTTTGGACATAAGGATTTGGACACATAAAAGGTGCAGCAATATCAGAGGAAGGTTAACAGGGAAAATAGCTTTTGTATGTGGAAGATGCACAAGTATAATAAACACCGAAAATGTATAGAAAATAGACTCCATCAACTGCCAGTGGGGTAAGCTAGAGATAATAGATAGCTTCCGTTATCTAGGTGACCAAGTTAGTAGCGGAGGTGGATGCTCCGAGAGCATAGCTGTGAGAATAAGAATAGGCTGGGCAAAGTTCAGAGAGCTCCTACCTCTGCTGGCAATAAAGGGCTTCTCTCTCAGAGTGAAACGCAAATTGTATGATGCCTATGTGCAAACAGCTATGCTATATGGCAGTGAAACATGGGCTGAGACAGCCGAGGACATGTGTAGGCTTGAAAGAAATGAAGCCAGTATGCTTCGCTTGATGTGCAACGTCAGTGTGCATGTTCGGCAGAGTGTAAGCATCTTGAGAGAAAAGTTAAGCATAAGAGGCATTAGATGTGATGTGCAAGAGAGACAACTGCGCTGGTATGACGATGTGATGCATATGGGTGAGGACAGCTGTGTAAAGAAGTGCTGAACTCTAACTGTGGAGGGAACTTGTGGCAGAGGTAGACCCAGGAAAACATGGGATGCGGAAGCATGATCTTCAAACTTTGGGCCTCACAGAGACAATGACTAGTAACCGAGACCTTTGGCGATATGCTGTGCTTGAGAAGACCCGTCAAGTCAAGTGAAATCGTAGTTGTGGCTGATGCTAGTGTCATGTAACTGGCATCCGTGCCGGTATCACATAAAAAGCACCTTTTGAGAGTTGGGCCTCACGGAGGCAAAGTGACTGAGCTCCTTTCGAATGTTGGACTTCACGGAGGCAATGACCAACTCCTTTGACATTATGTCATGCATGAGAAGAAAACCCATGAAGCTGAGAAAAATCACAGTCTTGACAGATACTGGTGTCATGCAAATGGCACCTGTGCTGGTGGCATGTAAAAGTACCCATTACACTCTTGGAGTGGTTGTCGTTAGGAAGGGCATCCAGCTGTAGAAACCATGCTAAATCAGACTGGAGTTTGGTGCAGCCTTCTAGCATGCCAGCCTTGGTCAAACCGTTCAACCCATGCTAGCATGGACAACGGAAGTTAAATGATGATGATGATGAAGGCTAATCAATACCAACGACTCTCTAGCTATTAAAGAGAGATTAATACACATCTATATATAGTTACAGCTACTCGACTGGTATAACCATACACACGAGCACCAAAGTAATAAACACCACATAAGGAGATACAGAAGCGTATATTTTTTCATCAGTGTTCACAGACACCATTTATCTCCGACATGGCTTACCCCAAGGGCAACAACTCATGTTCACCTTGTTGGGCTATACAACAAGGAAGATAATCCAATATCAAGAGTGCTGAGACCATTGAAAAAAATTTAAGATTCTGCAAGATCAAGTATCTTTTAATAAAATTTCATTAAAAATTGTACACATCATTTCGAAAATAATACGATATTATTTTTATATCAATAAATTCCCTAAACAATGTTTTTTATCATTTCAGGATTTCTCAAAATTAGGGTGGTAGAGAGTGTTTCTAAATACGTACATCAATTCTACAATTGTTTTGTAAACACACACACACACACGTATATATACACACATATATAAATACATACCTATACAGACATACACATATATATACTTATATATTCAGATACATATATGCACACACACATGCCTACATATATCTATATATGCAAATATTGCAAATATATATATATATATATATATATATATATATATATATATATATATATATTTATTTATACTCAGGTCTGTATGAGTTAGAGGTTAAACGACCATCTAAGGGATAATAAATATCCAATATACTACTGGATGTATACCTATACCTATGTATTTACATCCAAATGCTTACTGTTGTAGAGCAGTAGTGCAATTGAATAATAGGTATGAGTTGGGTTAAAGCAGAAATTTACCCAGAATTTATAAGGCAAAGAAGAAAATGGAGAAGATCATCAACCAGCAAACATCAGCCTGAAAATATTCATTTGGATCTATTTATTAATTAATTACAATCATATGTGTATGTAAGTAAATAAACAAGTAATTCTATAATTGTATGATATCCTATTACATAGCTGTTAGCTTCTAACTTTTAACCCCTGTGATATGGACCATTCCATTAACCCCACTTCACTGCATCTTACCCTTGCTACATCCCCCAGTAAATTGAAATAAGTGACTTTTTTTTACCATAAGATGTAATCTCATAACCTATGGATATTTTTTACTATTCCCATATATATATATATATATATATATATATATATATATATATATATATATATATAAGGAGCAATCCGTTGGTTACGATGATGAGGGTCCCAGCTGATACAGTCAACGGAACAGCCTGCTCGTGAAACTAACGTGCAAGTGACTGAGCACTCCACAGACACGTGTACCCCTAACGTAGTTCTCAGGGAGATTCAGCATGACACAGAGTGTGACAATGCTGACCCCTTGTAATACAGGTACTACTCATTTTTGCCAGCTGAGTGGACTGGAGCAACGTGAAATAAAGTGTCTTGCTCAAGACACTTTATTTTAACGTGTCGCCGGGAATTGAACTCACAACCTTACGATTGTGAGCTGAATGCCCTAACCACTAAGCCACGCACCTTCATGCAAATATATAGGTATATATAATATGAAGTTAAATAAATTACAAGGAAACAGTTATTATGTAATCAACTTCATTTGCTTACAGCTGTTTCGACAATAGGATGAAATGCATTTAAAGCTGTGCATCACCTTATAGCTACTTTAGAGCTTCTAAAATGAAGTACAGTTTTATTCAAGGAAGCCTTTACATACATGGGAAAGATCATCATTATGACTAAGCAAAATCTTAATATATATGAGTGTGCATGCACACACATATACATAAACATATATACCTACACACACACATGCAGATTTAGTAACAATGTATCATGTATGATATATTATATGCATGTGTATATACATCATTTTATGCAAATGCATGTGTATATACATCGTTTTATGCAAAGTAAAAAAAAAAAAGAGACAAATCAAACATTAAATTTCAGGATCACTTAGTAAACAAAAATGTTTTGTTTTTTTTTACAAGGAAAAGGTTGACAGCTACAGTGAAGTTTCAGTTCAGTAATCACCAGCAAACTTCAAGGTAACTGTTAACCTTCTCCTTGTAAAAATCTGTCTGTCTGTCTGTCTCTCTCTCTCTCTCACACACACACACACACACACACACACAAACACACACACACACACACACACACACACACAAACGCTGTGTCATTTGCATTACCTGATGCTTCAGTAAAATAGACATTGATTCTCTCCAGCTGCAAATCATTATCACCATGGTAAGAGCCGGTGGGGTCGATGCCATGTTCATCGGAGATCACTTCCCAAAACTGTAAAAGAGAAAAATAATTAAATGAATTAAATGGATCAGTATAAATGATGATGATAATGGTTTCAAATTTTGGTACAAGGTCAGCAATTTCA
>NC_142932.1:5139717-5159717 GCF_046866305.1 Octopus bimaculoides | reverse complement strand
CTTTTATTCTTTTATTTGTTTCAGTTATATGGCTGCGGCCATGCTGGAGCACTGCCTTTTAGTCGTACAAATCGACCCCAAGACTTATTGCTTGTAAGCCTAGTACATATCCTATTAGTCTCTGTTGCCGAATCGCTAAATTACGGGGACGTAAAGACACCAACATCGGTTGTCAAGCGATGGTGGAGGACAAATACAGACACACACACACATATATACGAGCTTTTCAGCTTCCGTCTACCAAATCTACTCACAAGGCTTTGGTTGGCCCAAGGCTATAGCACATGACACAAGGTGTCATGCAGTGGGACTGAACCTGGAACCATGTGGTTGGTAAGCAAGCTACTTACCACACAGTCACTCCCGCATATATATATATATATATATATATATATATATGTTATACAGAGAAAAACCAACCATGAACAAATTCAACAATGAAAAATGTCATTCAAATACATCTAGGAAAACCAATATATCTCAAAAGCCCTATTCCAAAAATCAATAAATTACACAATCAATAAATAACAAATAACAGTAAAAGACTACGCATGTTTCATGGCTATAGTCAAAATAAATTTGATTCGATCTAAAAATATAGCCTCTCTTCAGGTCTAAAATAAATCATAAGAATGATAAAAATAAGAATAATAAAATCAATGTACGTATCTTATCTTATAATAAAATATCAAATAAATATAGAATAATATTTGTTTTAACAATACATAATCAAAAAATTTAACAACATTACTTAAAATAAAAACATGACTTATCTTATCGGGGAATTTCTGTTAAGCTAAAATTTCAAACGTAATACGAAGAACTTAGCGTTTATGAGAAAAATATTGTGTGAAAATATGGCGTAAATCTAAAAATGATAGAATAAATAGATAGAATATGTATTTAAACTGTTAAAATGATAAAATGTATTTTAGCTGTGAGAATAAGAAAAAATTAGCTGTAGTATATCATTTACTGGAAAACTATAAAGTCTAAATAATCTAAAACTTAAATATGTATATACGTAAGTTAAGCCAAATTTCCATAATTAATCTATTTATTAATTTATTTATTAATTAAAAAAAAACTTATTTTAATCTTATTCTAAATATGTAATATACCCAATATAATCTCGTGCTAATATACACATTTAACTACTAATTATATCTACAACAATTAGTATCATAAAATAGGGTTTATATATATACACGAATTAGGTAAACTTATTATATAAGTAATTTAACTTTTGTCTACATTTAATTTTACGTTCATCTAGGGAATTAATCAATTTTTTATTATGAGTTAATGATATCTTCTTATATAGGAGAATAAAATGGATATAATAACAATGGGAAACTCGTGGTTCTCACTGATATGCCTTTAATTTAATTAGATAACAAAGAAGGAAGAAGCAGAGATGAAAATAACAGCTAATATTACAATGGATTACACGTTTGGCTACAGTAAGAAGATTCTGGGTACAAATCCTGGCAAGCTCATATTCTTTACATGCATATATATATATATATAAATAAATATATATGTGCATATATACTCTACACGTACACAAGCTACCAACAGCTAACTGCAGCACTTCTCTTCGATCCTGTTTGTGTGATTTCTTCACCACGATAAATAACAGCCAAGAATTTAGCCTACGAAGAACATCTGTATTCAAGAACCCGGCTTGGCATAGAAGCCCTAACATCACAACTAGTGATCGCTCTGCCCCACACGCCTTAACTTCTTTTATACAGACACTTACCACTGTGTATTCTAAGAACTGGTATCTTAAATCCTTATACGTGTTACTGACTCTAATCTATACTCTGTAACTCTTACATACACATACATGTATTACTCGCACACACACTCTTTTGTTTACATGACGGCCTGTCTTTAATGTGTTTTATTATGTCGCATTCACTCACACACAGACACACAATTTAATGCTACAATAAATGATACTGTTATTCATCTCATACGGTTGTGTTCCTATCGTCTTCCTTACTGGCATTTCTAAGTTATCTATGTTATCGAAGTATAACATATTTATTATTTTATATTTTTGTGTTCGACCGTGTGACGCGTTTATAAAAGGAGCCTGTTTTTCCATTCGTCACCATTTCTCCTTTTGGGTTTGCACGGTCGTTCTTACAACAGTATAGACAGACAACTAGATAGAGAATGAAAGTTGTTGTTAAGATCCAGATCAGTTCTGATTGAGTAGACCGATGATTGAAGACATTCCTGCCTTTTTGTACACTACTGACCACATTATCCACGGTGTCCTTCCTGTTTTGAGACGATAGTGTGTGGCTTGAGAGAATTTGGCTGCTATTTCAAGCATGAAAGCTCCTTTGAATGCGCGCGCGCGTTTGTGTGCAGACGATCGTTACTCCCATGAACACCTATGACTACTACTCAATGAGTGATCTTCTGCACAGCTCCTAGATGTGCTAATGAAGGATATATTGGGAATGTAGCCCTAGATATGCTACGTTTGAAAAAAGATGGGATGGTCACAACTGGAGCGTCTGTGATCAGACATGGCTACACTTAGTAATACTCTAGTCACTATCACAATTGCTGCTACTTCTGTTAACTGATGCAGCAGAGGTGAAGAGCAGAAATACGAGGGAGAGAGGGTGAGAAAAGATAGAGACGGAGAAAGACAGCGACAGGGGCGAGAAAGAAGACGAGAAACAGAGAGGCGAAAAAGTGGAAGAGAGACAAGAAGGGAGGAAAAGAAAGCAATACAAGTGAAAGAGATAGGAAATAATAGAGAGTAAGGAAGAGAGAAAAAACAGATACATTAAGGAAGAGAAAGATAGAAAAAGGGAAAGAAAAAGGGAGGGAGGAAAAAAAGCAATAGAGACGAAACGGTAAGGCGAATAGAGAGAAGGGAGGAAGAGAATATGACAGAGAAAAAGGAGAGAAGAGAAAGAGACGAGGACAGTGAGAAGGGAAGGAAGATATAGAAATAGATAGATAGATAGATAGATAGATAGATAGATAGATAGTTAGAGAGAGAGAGAGAGAGAGAGAGAGAGAGAGAGAGAGAGAGAGAGAGAGAGAGAGAGAGAGAGAATGACGTAAACAGACGGGATAGCTTTTTCTACAGATTCGAGAAGAATGACTGGCTAAAGTGATTTCGGATTACTCTGGCCTTGTGCCCAGCCAAACTGCGACCATCTTACGACCGAATGATAATATAACCAAATTATAACAACTATTTACTACTTTTGCTGGTACTTTTTGGTTATGTCACCCCCGTTAAAAAACTGGGTTATCTCTCCACTAAAATGTTGAGTTTATGTGGCAACAAGAGATTGGATTAAAAGGGTTAGATCCTTTTGATTCAATACTTCAACACATTGTTGACTTTTGGCCTCTTCAATAGGCATGTTATGGTTTGTTATAAAAATGTCATTAGATTCGATAAGATGCTTAATCTTTTCAGTTTTCCTTTTTATTTTTTCTGTTTTATTGAGGGTTAAACAATCTTTTTATTTGGGGGAGAAAAGCAAAAGTACCGATATTTTACATAAAACGGAGGAGATAAACCAATTTTTTAATCGGAGTGAAAGAACCAAAAAGTACCGAGAATATATATAACTTTATTGTTTAATATGTCCTTCATTCTTAAGACAATATAAGGCGAATTTAGCTATTATTTCTAACATGTCAACCACCTTAAGGATCCTTCGTTGATGATGGAAGGTGTTTATGTACTATCAAAAGGGTACTTTTTTTTTTTATCTCACCCCCATTAAAAAAATTACCATTAAAAAATTAGGTTACCTTCCCACTAAAAAATTGAGTTTGTAGCGACAAGAGATTGATTAAAAGTGTTAGATGCTTTTGATTCAATACTTCAACACATTGTTGACGTTTGGCCTCCTCAATAGACATGGTGTAGGGAAGGATTCCCGTTGACAGATACTTCGCTGTGGGCTGGCTAGGAAGTTGGTCAGCAGAAAAGAAAAGGACTTCCGGAAGGAGAACGAAGACAGAAGAATGTCGGCAGTGAGCGTGGAACGAATCTGAGTGAATTATACAAAAATAACTGACGACTTAAGCCCTATTGCATCTAAAGAAATAAACCTTTGGTAAATATATTCTCGTCTCTACTATAACTGGTGACCCCGACGATAGAACAACAGCTCCCTCTACCAAAATAAACATGGCTAGCAACAAAACACCACTGAGGCTATCACAGTTCTGGTCTAAGAGGGCTGAGCTGTGGTTCGCGCAGGCAGAAGCTCAATTCGATATAAATAAGATAACGGCCAACCAAACAAAGTACTCGCACGTTGTGGCGTCACTAGAGGAAGACACGACAACGAGGGTCCTGGACATTTTAACCCATCTCCCACCAACAGAAAAATACGCCATATTGAAAAGATAGGCTAGGGAAAGAGAAGCGGCAGCCAGGATACTGGAGGAGGAATTAGGCGATTGCAAGCCTTCATAACTGATGGACAAGATGTTGGCATTAGTCCTCCCCACCCCGGTGAGTCACCTTCTTTTTGTCTAAAGAAATATTCATCCGCAAGTTGCCACCCCAGGTCCAGGCCTTCATAACTCAGACCGAAATCAAGGACCTGCAGCAATTAGCAAAAGCAGCCGACAGGCATTTTTTTAATCCAGTGGCGTCCTGGTCAGCGCCATAGGGTCGGCTCCGAGACGGGGTAGGGTTAAGCATGATGACCTGTGCTTCTACCATGCAAAGTCTGGAAAAAAGGCGACAAAATGTAAACAATATGTAGCTTCAAGACCCCTTCACCAGTGACCCAGGGAAACTCCAGAGCCGACCGCCATTGAACACTCTGGTGGCCAGCAGACATGACCAAATGCGCCTTTATGTCCGCGATCGCAGCTCCGGACGCAGGTTCCTCATCGACACAGCTATATTTTTTAATACATTCCAAGTTTCATACTTTCATATTCGGAAAAATATTTTTGACCAAAAATTTCAATTTATTTATTTATTTATTTATTTCTACATTTTTACCACTCAATTCCGTAACCTTTTCCTTTCCTCTAAGGTGTGGGACTTCTAATTTGTAATGCCAACAATTCTGTCTATTTCGCAAATTTTGAACTCAGTTCACAGACCCCTAGTTTTTCTTTGCATAACCCGCAAGGGTCCACTGATCCCAGGTTGAGAACTCTTATCCTTGTCTGCACTGATCTATAATAAAAAAAATAGTCCAACCATGACTCTCGTGTCTTCTTTGCCGCTTTTCCCCCAGGCATAATATCAAGTGACTGTTTTATAAAAATACAGCAGTATGTGGTTTGAAGGAGATTTGACTACTATTTATAGCAGAGTAACCGCCTCAATAAGCGAGTGGAATCGGATAAGAACGATGGTTATATCTTTCTCTAAGTAGTAGTGCGATGGAATTGGAATTGCTTCAAACCGAATATGTCTGGAACATCAATCAATGTAGAGTCGGCAAGTCGAAAAGCTGAGATTTTGGCAAGCCACAGTAAACTATCTAACAGCTATTTCAGCAAGAGTTCAATGTTGATTTTTTATGTAATATAACGAACAGCAAACTTTGGGTTCTTTTATAAATGCGCGTGCGTTCATACATACATACATACATACATAGATACATCCATCCATCCATCCATCCATCCATACATACATACATACATACACATTCACGGCTGTGTGTGCGTATACCTGTGTGTTTGGCAAGCGTTTTTGTAATTATTATTCACTTCGTTTTTATTCAGTTGATTCTTTAGCATGGGATTCTCCCCCTCCCTCTCTCTCTCTCTCTCTCTATATATATATATATATATATATATATATATACATATTTACTTGGAGAATGGAGCAACAAATACAACAAAAAGCATTTTCGTTGGACTAGATAGCCCTGAAGGATCGAGGCAAACCTACCACTTACCTATATATATCATCATCATCATCATCATCATCGTTTAACGTCCGCTTTCCATGCTAGCATGGGTTGGACGATTTGACTGAGGACTGGTGAAACCGGATGGCAACACCAGGCTCCAGTCTGATTTGGCAGAGTTTCTACAGCTGGATGCCCTTCCTAACGCCAACCACTCAGAGAGTGTAGTGGGTGCTTTTACGTGTCACCCGCACGAAAACGGCCACGCTCGAAATGGTGTCTTTTATGTGCCACCCGCACAAGCCAGTCCAGGGGCACTGGCAACGATCTCGCTCGAAAATCCTACAGGAGCCAGTCAGGCGGTACTGGCAACGGCCACGCTCAAAATGGTGCATCTCATGTGCCACCCGCACAAGGACCAGTCCAGGGGCACTGGCAACGATCTTACTTGGCTTGCCGGGTCTTCTCACGCACAGCCCATTTCCAAAGGTCTCGGTCCGTAGTCATATATATATATATATATATATATATATATAATACAGACAAACACATTCAGTCAGTTGTGCTCCCCACTCGTTCATTTAGCATGTATATTTATTCCGCATTTACATGAATTCAACTTAATTCTCAGTTAGAATCAGGCTGTCACAATATGTGGTAAGTTTGCACCTTTAAACTACAGTTCATCCTTCGGGCATCCGCACAATTTCTAACTGGTACCCAATTCTAACTGGTAAAACTTGAAACAACTCGAAACTAAAGAGAAAATCCTTTGCACGGGATGCTAATGTAGTGGGCTCGTGATTGTGAAGCAAATTTTTCACCATTCTTAAGCAAACATGTATGTATATTAGAGAAGATCCACATTTTTGTCCAGCTGATGTAATAGTTTCCTGAACCTTTTCCACTTTGCTTTTACTTTGGCTACTAAGCTTTTACGTCAGTGGAAGAAGACAACAGCTATTTCTGGGGATCCATCTGAGCATTTGAATGAATTTATTTCATTGGTGCTCCTGCTAGTTACACTTGTGTATCTGGTAAACGCAAGTTTTTCGTCTATGTCAGTCTATAAATGTGCCTCTTATGCACTCACAACTGACATTTGATGCACAATATCGAGTCCTTACTTATCCTTTTCGGTATACAGAACTTGACCAACTTTATGAGGGCAGTAGAGTCCTGGCATCTTTCCCGCCAACTGAAAACATTAGTGAAGTGTTCTTGCCAGGTAAGCGACTTGATCTGAGACTGAGTTGAAAAAGATTGCAGTGTGGAAGATACATGATAGCCTTTCAAAAACACACAGGCTGTTAACTTCACTTAAATATTTATTGTTAAACAGTGTCAACATTTTCGTTGCGTTAATTGCGGCTTGGTCACTGACAAGATTACACTGCATTTGTCATTGCTAAGTTTACTTTGAAACATTTCGATTCTAGATTTTGTTTCCAGCTTTTCTAATCCTTCGACAAATTCACCTGAGCCAAATTAGGAGCATACAGAAATCAAGAATTACTACGAATAGCCATCTTAAACTATTCTGTTTTAATTAAGAAAGGGGTTAGAACTCAGCCTTGATGAATGTCTACCTGTTAAATAAACAGTATATGTTCCAATTTCTACAAATGATGGAAGCAATGGAATTTGAGTTTTGAGTTGATTCTATACTCAAAATTTGCCATATCTTTCTTCTTCTTCTTCTTCTTCTTCTTCTCCCTCCCTCCCCCTCCCCCCTCCTTCCTTCCTTGCTTCCTTCCTTCCTTTCTTTCTAATTGCCATCTAAAATGCCTCAGCTCTCATAATGTTTCTTTTGCTATGTAGAGAACGCAGGCGAGAGCTGGTGGCAACATTACTCTTGATGAGATCACACAAAGGTAGGGAATACAATGATGATAGCTATCTCTGAAATGAAAAGTGTAACGTTATAAGAAGCTCGTCATGCGAGCCATCTCAAGTATATTATCGATGCGGACTCTATAGCTAAGGTCTTTGTGGATAATTGTTTCGAAGTTTTTGATATTGTTACATGCCATAAGAGATTCTCCTAAGGAAAGAGAATATGATCGTTTAAGCACTCTCCCTCTCCCTTTCTCTCTCTCTTTTTCGTTTTTGTCTTATCTATTGAATGCAGACGTCTTTTGAGTGCAGAGAAGGTTGAAGTTTTATCCGGTCACCTATTCCGCCCACAACCTGCTAAAGCTTAAGAGTTGTCTGCAAATATTTTAATTTTGGTGTAACTGACGGTATCTGTGGTGCAGTTGTATGTAAATTATAAAAAGAAGTGAATCCAACACAGTACCTTATGAACACCACTAGTGGCTTTTAAGAGACTTGAGAGCGGACCCTGTCGATCACATGTTGGGTTTTGCATGCCAGGTAACACTTCATGCAGTGCAGTAGTGTTCTCCTGACTCCAATGTTAGACAGTTTTTTTTTTCAAAAGAATGTTGTCCAAAGTATATTAACAACCGTATTTGAACTTTCAACTAGAACATTTAAAATATTAAAGGCGCTGTGTTAAGCAGTCTCTGACATCGAAAGTCATGTTGATTCAAATGTAAGCGATTGTTGCTTTTCAGGTCATTTATTCTTGAACTCAACACTCTCTTATATATGTAAATGATATGAGAGGTGAGTGAGACTGAACAGTAGTTTACAGCATGTGATTTATTTCCATCTTTGAAGACTTGGATGACAGACGGTGATAGAAAATGTTCGGTCATTTAGCATGCGTTCAGCGATTTTTTCCCCGGGATTAGAGGGAGGAAGTGCAAACTAAGTATCAAGTATGATATGTCGGAGTTTGCTGCCATTCTTGAGATAGATAGATAGATAGAGAGAGAGAGAGAGAGAGAGAGAGAGAGAGAGAGAGAGAGAATTTATTTCTTCGTTCGAAGATAAGGATTCACTCCGCTACTACGAATCTCCAAGTCATCTGAACAGACGCATAAACCGAGAGACTCACATTGGTGTCGGAGTGAATCATCAGCTTTGAGCCAATATAAAATAGCAGATATTGATCGATTAAATTAACGCAAAGCCACATATTCTTTGAATTCCTCATGGTAGGATAAGTAAACATTTGTATCACTACTTATTACAGTTGCATCTGTCATTCATTATTACAATTGCATATGTAACCCATTGGCTAGCTTGTTACCAAGACGACGATATTTTATCTTTCTCACCACACTCTTTGACGAAAGTCTAAGGTCCGAAGCGTCAGATTAATTGCATCCAATGGCCTATCATATTTATTCTATAAATTATCTCATGTAATGGAATGAAGCAACGTTTTTTACTTGGTTACACGTTCAATTGGATTTCAAATTGTTCCTCTACCAAATTTGCCCCTGACCAAGTTATCCTTAGAAGTTTCAAATCTTAAGCCCGTTTGTGTTGAAATCTTTTTATCTCTTTAATGGTACCTGAAACACTGAACTTCTCACGGGAAAACCGTAACAGTATTAACAGCACCCAGAAAAAGGCCACTTGTCTGATTGGCATAATCACTCTAATAGATATGTTCCAGCCTCTAACTCATATACGTGCTGTCTCCTTCCCCTTCTACCTTTACTAGCATGACGATAACTTCCACTCAGATAATCTCGACTCACTCGTCTTTCCTCATTACTTTAGGCCCCAGATGAACAACTTCACCTAGTTTTGCCTTCTCAGAACATGTCGGTCCACTGAAATCCCTCCCTGCTGATGACTTTCATTCACGCATCAACTTGCAGCAGTTTAAACAGAAAGTTAATGGCAATGATATTAGCTCATTGATCTCGAACGGCTTGGCACTACTCTTTCATCCTGAACTAACAAATGAAATGAGAATAAGCTCAAAAACCATAAAGTTTTGTAGATTACACTCACATAGGAGGAAGGGGCAGTGCCCAAGCTATCGCAGGCTCCCCTGGACCGTTAATATTGACGTTATTATTGTTCCTCTTGAATCTTTAAGTCAACATCTGCAGGAAAGGTATACGTTAAGAGCAAATTCCAGGAGGCAGACGCTCTAGTAATGAAGGACTAGGTGTAGGAATTAATGAGGAGCCTGCGGAGTGACAAGGGTGACGAAAGGAGGAGAAAATGGGTTGGATGTGTCGGAATAAAGGTGGAAGGAACCCAGTCAGTTATGAGAATCAGAGGTCATGATAGTAATTGATAGTAATGACATAAAAGACAGAAAGAGACGAGTCGGCACACCTGTAGACCGGAGTCTAGAACGTGTCTAAGTGAAGAACAAATAGAATATATAGAAATTAAATTCCTGTTTGGTTCACTAGACTGTTGATTAACAGCCCAGTCAAGATGGTATTTTCTTCATCTCCTACTCTTGTATTTGCACACATTTACAAAATGATTTTCTGAAATGAACTTCCATTATGCAGCTGAGGAGTACATTTTCATTGCACATGTTACATGATGTTCTCACTACATAAATAAATGAAGTTTGTACGAAACGTACGTACTGCTATAACGTAATACATTTTTGTTGCTTTTCTTCAAATATATATATATATATATATATATATATATAAAAAATTCAAAATGGGACAAGGCCGCAAAACATCCAGACAGTTAGGTGATACAAAAAAGAGACAACAAAACATCAAGATAGATGATACAAAGAAAACAAGGACGGGTCATTCGGAGTTTTCTTTCCTCAGTCGAGTTCCAGATTATCTTTGCAATTTCGGCTGGTTATATTCGAGATTGCTCCAATCTGGCCAGCCCCTAGGAAAAACTAAGCTAAGAGCATTAGATTCCTTGGAAGAAAGCAGCGAATGTAAACGAAAACACTATCTATCTATCTATATTATATATATATATAACTATAACTATTAAAATGCGACCAGCGGTAGAACTTGAACTTATCGCTTGATTAAGAGCCCAAATAAAATAAATAATATTTTTTAAAAAACATTTCTTTCAGTAAGTAATAGTCTTTATAAACAAGTAAAGCTTGACAAAAAGTCTTCTGATGAGTCATGTGTTAATAAAGCCGCCGCAGATGCAGACACTGTGACACGATTACACATCTCTCTCTCTCTCTCTCTCTCTCTCTCTCTTTCTCTCTCTCACACACACACCCACCTAGACAGCGCAAATCTATGAGATATGTATGGGAGAGAAGAGAAATGTCAAGCTATTCTAACCAATAGTAGAACTCATAGTTGAGTCATAGCAGTAGCAGCAGAAGGATTTAGCAGCAGTTTTCCAAATAATAAATGTTAATAAGATCTCTCCCTCTCTCTCTCTTTTTCTCTCTCTGTCCCCTCTTCTTTTGAACGCTGTGACGTCATGATACAGCGTTGAATTTACCGGAGAAATGGTAAGAATTTCCAGAAGGGATAATGAATAGGGAGAAAAAGGCCTTAAAATACGATGAATGATGCAAAGATTGGAGAATTTTAAACGCAAATTACATCTGAAACAATAAAACAGTATATAGTAACGTCATTTTACTTTCGCCGGAAATAAATAAAATGGACAAAAATAATATAATTAAAAAACTAAACCACTATGCAATTTCAACATATGCTAATTACACAGACATATATAAAAAGACTTGGATATTTAATTATTTTACTCTACTACTACTACTACTACTCATGCATTCGAAAATAAATATATATACACACACGAGTGCTCGCACATGCATATATATATATATGCATTCATACATACGCACATACATATATATGCATACATATAAATACTCATACACTCACATACATATATGCATGCATGTGCATATATGTGTCTAAGCATACACACATATATTCATGTTTACACGCATTCGCAGTACGTACTCATATACACATCTGTGTACGTATCTGCTAAGCATGTTTCCATCTTGTATTAAAATGAGCAGCAATAGTTATTCATAGAAATAAATGCATGGCAATTATAAGGAAAATATTTCTTTTGGAACAAAGCGACTTACAGAGAGTTCAACATATGTTGCAAGAAATCAAGTTTATAGTAATGATACAATGATATATCAGGCCAGCTAAAGTGCAAAGGAACAAAAATAAAATCTAGTCAAAACGATTTCTAGCAGTCATGCGTTTAAAGAAATCTATGGACATACACCGTCTTCATCTGTGATACCTGCTACGACCGTGCCAAGGAAAGGTGTAAAGCATGTTATGCATTTATTTCAAAATATGGTTGAATTTATTTGCACATACGTCTTCGTTTTAAGCTGTATTAGATATCATATAATTACAACTAAACCTGATTTTTTTCTACTTTCATTGAGCGCTCTGCTAATCGCTTTGCAGGAAAATTACTTTCGTTATAATTACAAAGCATGTATAAATGTAGTTACTAAAACACACACACACACACACACACTCACACATTGTAACTAACTAGTGGGTACCTGTGGAAAATTTACGGATGAAAAATATTCAATTTTATAGTTAATTAGCTGCAGCATATCGAAGATAATAATTGATTAAAATGGCATGTTACTCTTTATCAGTTAACAGAAAATTAAAATGTACATAATTATACAACACCCTCTTTCTCTCCTTGTATATATATATATATATATATATATATATATATATATATATATATATATATATATATATATATATACCGGAGTAAGCACATAAATGTGCAACAAAGTGGAAAAAAGAGTACTCAAATAGCAGAGGTAGAGTAATATGCTTTATTTAAAAAACAAAACTGTCCGATGAACGGGAACGTGAAACTCCGAGTAACAATTTTTTGTTATATCTCTGCTGCTTTTAAATAAAGTATATATATATATATATATATATATATATATATATATATATATATATATATATATATATATATATATGGCATAACTACAGAGTTCTACCCCCCAGACTTTGGAAGGTCATAACTTTCAGAAAAATGAATATTTTTTAATGAAATTTTCTATGCATATTGTATTTATTATGTAGATTCCGAATATATATAGTTGTAAACTTGTGTACATTATTCTTCAGTATTCAGCCAACTAAACGACCTGTCAGCGTTTCACCATAATATAGACATACTATAAACGATCGGTTACTAAACTACTTGTCAATGTAACCAGAAAATCAGATGAAGTGCAAGTTCTATAGCAGCTTGATTGCTTTTGGTGTTCTACTTAATATTAAAGGAAGAGGGATGATAAGGGAAGTAACTCTTTTATAGTTAACCATTTCAATATTCGGTTAGTCAGGAGAGGTGAGGAGGAAAGTAAAACTAAGAACGCGTTTTGTGCTGAACATTTTGTGAGTTTTTGTTGCCCAATATTGTATAACTTTAGGCATTAAATACGTAAAAGAAACTGAACTTTGGATGGAGTTTACAATGTTAGATGACCAATATATACATAAGAAATGTATATAAATAAGAGAATATAAATAAGAACAATTTGATATAGAGAATTAGTGTGTGGAAGGTTGTATAAGCTTAAAAATTTACTGCTAATATGAGTGAAAGATGAGTAAAAAAGGCAAGGAAATCCTTATACTGAACCAGGGATGGCGGCTAAAGTAAGGTGCTAGTTGATAACATATATATGCGCGCGAACACATACACATACACGTAATGTATGTTGTCCGTGCATGTATGAGTGTGTATGTGCGTGTATATATATATATATGTGCATATATACATACATACATATATGTACATACCTACATATATATGTATATATACATGCATATATGGGTACAGGACGTCAAAAAACGTGAACAAAATGAAAAACGAGAACATTAAAAAACAAAAACATGGAAAACGAACTTTTTTCGAACAACGAAGGAAACAACGAAGAAACGAGACAGGCAACATAAAGAACAATCACTTCATCAGACACATACATACATACATACGTGCACATACACATACATATGTATATGTGGTTTGCACATATATACATATACACGTAAATGTAAGTATATATATCTTCTTTTTTTTTTGTTTCAGTCATTGGACTGCAGCCATATTAAGGCACAGCCCTAGTACCTTTAAGGGTTTAGTCGAACAAATTGACACCAGTAACTTTGGTAATTTTTCAGATTAACACCCGCAAGATTTTCACTAGTGTGTTAGGGTTACGGTTTTAGGGTCAGTGTTAGGGCTTTAGGGTTAGGGTTAGGGTTAGCGTTAGGATTAGGGTTAGGCTTAGGGTTTTAGAGTTAGGGTTAGGTAACCGTGCGGGTGTTAATCTGAAATATTACCGTAATTTTTTTTAAAGTTTGGTATTTATTCTACCGCCTTCTTTTTGTCGAAATAGTAAGTTACGGGGATGCAAACAAACCAACATCAATTGTCAAGCGATGGTGAGAGACAAACCCAAACACACACGTATCAAAGTATGTGTGTGTATATATATATATATATATATATATATATATATATGATACTTTAATTTTATGGGTCTGTCTCTACATGTGCATGTGTGTGTGTGTGTGTGTGCATGGGCGACATGCAAGTGCGCGCATGCGCGGTGTCTGCGTTTGTGTTCTTTAAACAGCCGTAGCTAGCTAACATAATATTTTAATAGCTCTGTTAATTGGAAGCAAATTAAAGGACAATAGAAGACAAAATCCCATGTAATCAAACAGCAAAGCAGTTGTCCAATTAATGAACATCATGCATTATGTATCCGGATCCGTATTGACTTGCACTAACCAGAACAACCATTCCCTCTATAACCGTTGCCATCATCATCATCTACTACTACTACTACTACTACTACTACTACTACTACTACTACTACTACTACCGGCATCATTTCTACCCGGGGAACCGGATTTGCTAGAAATAACAGCTAAATCTCACAAATTTCACCCAACCGACTTAAAAACAGGTACGTTTGGTAATAGGATCCTAAGTTTCTCACACATGGTCTGGCCTTTTGTATGCTCGATCAGGGCTGGCTTTGAGTTAAAAAAACAAAACACCCACTATTTTAGCATCACTATCACTACACCGCCACCACCTCCAGGGACCACAAAAGACCGAGTAGTATCACCACCTTCACTACCGCCAACACCTGCACTACTGCACTGCCACCACTATCATCAATTACCCTCCTCCATACCACAATCAATCGATCTCTGCCATCAATCACCCTCCATCACCATGATATCGACAACCCACGACCACCACCGCCGCCGCTGCCCCCACCCCCCCACAAAGCATTAAATGTAAAAGGTGAAAAACTCTCCATCACCGCTTGTCTCATACATAATATATGTGAAACGTCATGCGTATAGCATCTCAGGTGACTCAATGAAGTTCCGGTTAGACAACAAGAATCAATTAACTGCTCATCAGAGACAAGTATGCATACATTATATTATCGTAGAAATCGAGACAATGACTTGCTAGAAATAGCCAACAAATCACTCTCAAATCACACGCGGCCATCCTCAATAATGAAAGGTTTATTAGACTACGCAGTCCCTGATTTATAAAAATGACAAGACGGTCGATGCTTAAAGGTCTTTGAACGTTGTCCTGCTTTAGCAGAGCTGACCTGGGGTTAATCAACAACTAGATACTTTTTTATATTTCTGAATTTCTTTAGGTAGTCCTTAAAGTTTTTGGTACTAAACGTTAACAAGAATATATAACGAGTGGATTAATAGCAGATCTGTATGGTCGCTAGATCTGTTAAAAATAGCAGCCAAATTCCTCTCAAATCCACTCCTACCATCTTAGAAAAAAAGGATACTAAAAAATATGATCTTAAATGAAAACAAGAATAAACAGCAGCGGTAGCATGCTCACAATCACTTTAGAGTGTATGGAAAGTGTTGCGACGATAAATTCTCAGTGAACTGAACAATGGAGATTGAGGTTCCGTTCCACTCATAGTTGAAAAAAAAAAAATATTGCCATTAAATTGATGAATACTATTGGTGGAAATAACTGTATGCACGCGCGTCTGGCTTTCAGCAATCCACTTGTTGCTCCGACGTAGTTTTTGTCGATTCACCCATCCCTTTTGCAGCACTATAACTGCCTTATACATTAAAAAAAAAATACTCTCTACTTAACATGTATCTATTTTCAACTATGGACTGTCGGTGTATACACACACACACACACACACTATGGCTTGTTTTTGGTATCATGCGCAACTATAGTCAACTTGTTGCTTCTGTTGATGAGTTTGTGGCACCTATAGACGGTTATTAAGTGTCCGGTAATCAATGTTGAGATTTTTTTTGCCACATGTCACTACGCTGAAGTGCAACTTAGACAATCGATCTCCGCCATCAATCACCCTTTCTTTTTCTGGTCTTGTGCGGATTCGGGCATGAACACTAATTTTTTTTTGAACCCGAATATTTTTAGGGATTCATTGCGGAATGGGGTTATTTGGTAGAATTTGGTTGTGTCGGATGATATTATGGAGATTCTCCGACAGATGTTCTTGGCTATATTCTTTATTAATACAACTTAACAAAACTGGATGTGAACTATGTAATAGACATCTAGAGACAGTAAGACTACTGAACTGGTCAATAGGAAGCGGGTCAAAAATTTTCAGAGAAACAACTTTTGGATAATTGTGTGTGGAAAACAATATAGAGTTAAATAAGAGAGAAGCATACTGATAAAGATAGAACGTATAGACAATAAAGAAGAAATATAACTTTAGATACCAGCCAATGAAAACAGTAGCCATAGGCAAAATAACATGCACCAGGCAGTTCTCGCTTGAAGATCGTAAGAGCATGAAACTTGAGTTATTAAGAAAAGAAATCTATTTATCTGTCTGTCCGCCAATATATATATATATATATATAAATTCCACTCATTATACCTCTAAATTATTTTGATCATTGTCATCACTTTTTTAAAGGAGTTAATAGAATAAAAGAATTTCCTTGACAAGGAAATATATATATGCCATTATGCATGTATTCAATATTTCACTTGACACAAGACGTCCACCTCATCCCATTTGACTAGTTACATACTGGGATATTCAATTTTTCTGAAAGTGTACAATGACCTAACAACTACTCTATGCTGTGACTAATGCGTATGTTAATTAAGAATCAGAAATTGACCCGAAGTAAACCATATTAAGATAATATAGAATATTTACCACAAGTTAGCTCACTGGATAACTAAATGATTTGATGACTACCCATTTCGTCAGCCGTTATTGAAATAAAGTAAGTTGTTCGTTTCAATACACAATATATAGACAGCCACGGCTGACATCAATGCTGATTGTTACAGGAATTGATAGTAAACGGGCAAATTGAAAAGGTGGTCGCAGCCTTTGCCCCCCCCCCACACACACATCATGGCTGTCTCCACTTTGTCTTTTTGTTCGTTCCTTATCGACTTACCAACTAATCGTGATGTAAACTATGATAATACATTGTGCGGTGAAACAATGCATTGTCAGGTGAGGAAAATCCTGCTATTGCTACCATGTGAGGCAGTACTACTTGTTTAATGGTCGAGTGATCGGCGACTAAACCGGCTCCCCTACCTGACTTGCCAGGTGAGGAGGGTGTTGTGGAAACTTTGCAGGACTAAAAACAAGACCTGTCAAGGGACGGATGAGCTCAATGTGAACCGTGCAGCTGGTCGAAGACCGCAGTCACGAAAATTCCAATGAAAGACATTCTGTGCTCTCGAGTTGGAGTCGATGTTCACAAGTAATGTGGCGCAGAATGGAAGAAAAAAGATATTTGTATATGTATGTCTGCATTTATATTCACACACATATATTTATATATGTACATATATATGCACACATATATATATATATATATATATATCATCATCATCATCATCATTAATGGGGTGGAAAGGAAGAATCGGTAGAACATCGGACAAGAATGCAATTTGGAGTTTGTTTGCATATCGTTAGGTTCATTATACTGCAAGGGTTCAACTTTTGTTTTATGTCTCCGATATTGATATAAAATACAATACTGCAATGTACTTATACACCGATGTGTAACCGTCATTATTATTTTCAGTATATCATATATTAACACTGGATTTGACACAATGGACACAACATAGACACGGATATTAATTAGCTGCGTCTTTCGATTCTTGTGACAACAGATAATTGTTTTCGATGAGAAGCAGTTTTTATTCATTTTAATTTTTCACCGGAGAAAAATGGAAGAATGTGTGAGTCGTGTTAACTATTTTTAACAAATGATACGTCATTCATACATTATATATATTACATACATACATTATAGAAGATATTCAAACATGCATGCATATATTATGTATATACATGCATACATATAGACAGACAGACAGATAGATTGACAATTAAATTTAAATAGATACATAGCTATAGATAAGCAAATAGATAAGTAGACAGACAGACAGAAAGACAGACATATAGATCGATCTATCGATCGATCGATCGATAGATAGATAGATAGATAGATAGATAGGAGTAGGACAGCAGGCCACAGTCAATATCAAAGGTAGACACTTGGTATGTTGCAAGATAGATTCCTTTATTCAACAACCCTCAATTTTCATTTAACTGTGAACAATACATATTTGAAGGCTACCCTTGACAGGTCGATACCTAAATCTAGAGTGGAAAAATTTTAAGCTGTACACATTTGCCTACGTTAAACCCAAAGCTATAAATGAAATTTATAGTACTTGCATTTCGTATAAATAGAAATAAATTATCTACAAGATACGCATTCATATAATGGCGATCACAATAGAAAACTATGGAATGCCAAAGATGCTATTACTTTGGTTTCACTTTCACTTTTAGCATTACTGCTTCTTAATAAAAGTGATGGTGATGTCTTAAACTCAAAGATTGCCACATATCTAATATTGTGAGTCTAAAATACCTAATTGGAATTCATTAAATATGTTAATTTAACTAGTAGAGTTTCGGAATAGCTTTCACTGTCTCAAAGAGAACAGAAAAGAGCACGGAATTAGATAGCAAAGATGTAAAAAATTGAATATTTGGGGAAAAAAATCTTTCACCATCGTTAATTTGCGTTGCATGAAACACAAAGCGAAAGAAACAACCACCTAATTGTTTGCCTTTTCCCTTCTCCATGGAGTAGTGACAGCTATTCCAAAAGTCTGCCATTTAACTATAGTTTTCTCATGTGGATGGTGTCTCTGAGAAATTGGCTTTCCCCTCCCCCCACAATTTATTTTAAAGATGTCTTAAGTTTCGATTTTCGAGCGTTTGGAATTGAAATTCTGCCTGAATTCACTTTACCTATAATTCCTTTTGCTATGGCGGTAATAATGGTGTAGTGAGTGGTGTAGTGCCGATAACGTTAGCTATCTGGTATGTACCTTTATCGATTTTGCAATCATCTACACCAGAGCTCTCCCTCCTTCCCCCTCCTCAAATTTCTGATCTTGTGGAAATGTTAAGAAATTGGTACATAAATTTATATAAAAAAAAAAATTTAGAGGTAAAAAAAAAAAAATTAAGTGTGCAAATTTTTATAAATTTCACACATATTACAAACGACTGATTGACTATATATGGACAATAAATGTTGTCCCTACTCTTCTCGCTAATTATTCATGTATGCATTTAAACACACCCACCGACACGCACACACACACACCGACACGCACACACACACACACACATATATATATATATATATATATATATATATATATATATATATATATATATATACATATATATGAATGCGATGCTTAACTGTCCTGTAAAAGAAGTAAAAATATTAATCCATGAATATTTTCAAATTACTTTCTTTTCTTATTTTTTAATAAAGTAGACATGCAAAAATTTTATTTAGGAATGCCAGGCAACATGAGTGTGTATGTGCATTTATATATGCATATGTATATATACAAATGTGTGTGTGTATATATATATATATATATATATATATATATATAAACAATATATGAGTATATGCAAATATATGTACATGTATGTATATACCTTCATCCACATGTACATATAGATACATAACTGGGTACATGACGTGGCAAAAGAACATGGACAAAATGGTAAACAAGGTGCAACAAACAAGCAGGCCACATAGAAACATCCCCTTCATATATATATATATATAAATATATATATATATATATATATATATATAT